>NW_026857567.1:0-55000 GCF_026571515.1 Ruditapes philippinarum | reverse complement strand
AAAAATTTTAAAAAAAATTTTTTTTTAAAAAATTTTTTTTTTTAAAAAGGGGAAAAAAAAAAAAAATTTTTTCCCGAAAAAATTTATTAAAAAATTTAATTTAAAATTTTTTTTTGGAAAAAAAAATTTAAAAAGGGGATTTTTTTTTTTTTTAAAAAAAAAATTTTTTCCAAAAGGCCGGGGGGGGTTTTTTTCAAAGGGGGCCCCCTTTTAAAAAACAATTTTTTAAAATTTTAAAAAGGGGAAAAGTATTTTTTTAAAAAAAAAAAAAATTTTAAATTTGGGGGAAAAAAAAAAAAAATTTTTTTTAAAAAAAATTTTTTTTTTTTTTTTTTAAAAAGGAAAAAATTACAAAAACCCAAAAAAAAGAAAAAAAAGGGTTTTTTGGGTTTTTTAAAGGGGGAAAAAATTTTTTTAATAAAAAAATTTTTAAAATTTTTTTAAAAAAACCAAAAAAAAAAATTTGGGTAAAAAAAATTTTTTTAAAAAAAAAAAAAAAAGGGTTTTTTTTTTTAAATTAAAAAATTTTTTTTTTTAAAAAAAAAAAAAAAAAAAAAATTTTAAAATTTTTTTTTTTTTTTAAGTTTAAAAAAATTTTTTTAAAAAAAAAAAAAAAAAAAAAAAAAAAACCAAAAAAAAAAGGGTTTGGTTTTTTTTTTTAAAAAAAAAAGGGGGGGGGTTAAAAAGGGGAAAAAGAAAAAAAAAAAGGGGGGTTTAAAATTTTTTGCCATTTTTTTTTTAAATTTTTAAAAAAGGGCCCCTTTTTTTTTAAAAAAATTTTTTTTTTTTTTTTTTTTTTTTTTTTGGGGGTTAAAAAAAAAAATTTTTTTTTTTAAAAAAATTTTTTTTTCCCCCTTTTTTAAAAAAACCCAAAAAAAATAAAAAAAAACCAAAAAACCCTCCCCCCAAAAAACCAAAAAAAAATTTTAAAAAACCCCAAAAAAATTATTTAAGACTTTAAAAAAAAAATTTTTTAAAAATTTAAAAAATTTTTTTTTTTAAAAAAAAAATTTTTTTAAAAATTTTTTAAAAAAAAAATTTTTTAAAAAAAAAAGGGAAAAAAAAAAAAAAAAATTTTTTTTTTTTAAAAAAAAATTTTTTGGGGTTTAAAAAAATTTTTGAAAAAAATTTTTGGGTTTTTTTTTGAAAAAAAATTAAAAGGGAATTTTAAAAAAAAAAGGGGAAAAAAATTTTTAAACCCCCCAAAATTTTTTTTTTTTTAAAAAAAAAACCAAAAAAAAAAGAAAAAAACCCCAAAACCCTTTTTTTTAAAAAATTTTTAAAAAAAAAAAAAATTTTTTTAAAAAAAACCCCCCTTTTTTAAAAATTTTAAAGCCCCAAAAAAAAAATTTTTAAAGGGGAAAAAAATTTTTTTTTTTTTCCTTTTTTAATTTTTTTAAAAACCATTTTTTTTTTTTTAAAATTTTTTTTTTAAAAAAAAAATTTTTAAACCCTTTTTAAAAAATTTTTAAAAATTTTTAAAAAAAAAATTTTTGGGGGTTTTTTTTAAAAAAAAAAAAAATTTTTTTTTTTTTTTTTTTGGGGGGAAAAAAAAAAAAAACCCAAAAAAAAAACCCCCCTTTTTTAAAAAATTAAAAAAATTTTTAAAAAAAAAAAAAAAATTTTTTTTTTTCCCAAAAAAAAAAAAAATTTAAAATTTTTTTTTTCCTTTTTAAAAACCCCCCCAAAAAAAATTTAAAATTTTTTTTTAAAAAAATTTTTCCCTTAACCCCCCTTTTTTAAAATTTAAAAAAAAATTTTAAAAATTTTTTTTTTTTTTTTTTTAAAAAAAAAATTTAAAAAAAAAAAAATTAATTTTAAAAATTTTTTTTTTTTAAAAAAAAAAAAAAAATTTTTCAAAATTTTTTTAAAAAAAAAAAAGGGGAAGGGCCCCCAAATTCCAAAAAAAAAAATTTTTTTTTTTAAAAACCCAAAAAAAAAAAAAACCCCCTAAAAAAAAAAATTTTCCCTTTTTTAAAAAAAAAAATTTTTTTAAAAAGGGGAAATTTTTTAAAAAAATTTTTTTTAAAAATTTTAAAAAAAAATTTTTTTAAAAAAAAAATTTTTTTTTTTCCCCTTTTTTTTTAAAAAATTTTCCCCCCTTTTAAAAAAAATTTTTTTAAAAAGATTTTTTTAAAATTTTTTTAATTTTTTTTTTTTTTTAAAAAGTAGATAACTTTTGTTCAAACTATCTACAAAGTTCATTATTAATAGTAGAATGTTTCTGATATTCCCTTATACAATCAATACTACACCATTATTTTAATTAATTGTCTCATTTCTTATTCAAATTATATTTAAAAAATCTCGATGCATTTTAACACTGATTTGTTTCACATCGTTATTTGAAATAGAAATACTAAATGTGTGTTTAACAATGCAAGATAAATATAATTATTGAAATTAATGATATTGTGATATCACTGAAACTAAGTCAATTAAATTAGATAAACTAAAATTCCCCTTTGCCAATATTGCCATTTCCAATTATTGTTCGACCGTCAAGATTATCAATCCAATTACTAAAGATTACTCAATCACGTCTGACATTACATTAAATAGGATATAAAAATGGTATGTTAGGAAAATTATCACATTGTTATGTGGTAATGTAAATGTTAGAAATCAAGCAGACAATTCTCTTTCAGGTTTATTGCACGCACTTTAAAGAGTGTTAGTATAAATACCGATGTTAATTCCTATTACTTCATATAAAACATTTTACAGTTAACATGACCAGAACATTCAGCAAATGTGCACGTTATTCTTTGCATCTTTCTGTTATGAATTAAGAACGTACAATTGTATAACAATTATTATAGGTACCGTTGCCGTGACAAATTACAAAATGTAAAATATTCCATCGTTGAATCACGATCGGATTGTAAGGAACATGAAGATAATTCTATCATAGGTTTTTTTTTAAATTCCCTGTTGATTGTTAATTATCCTTGGGGTTAAATATACCTTTCTTCTAATTCATGGCTAGATTATATGCCAAAATTATAGACTGGAAATATTCCATTTCAAATCAAATCGAATCAAATCAAATAGAGTCATCATACACATAAACTATAGGAAAATAGATATAAAATTGCAAAACGTTTGTTTGTTCTGTATCATATAATGTTATGAAACTTTTATGGTTCAAGACAATGGATACATTTGATTTGTTTTTTAAGTAAGGAACTCAGCTGAATAGATAAAATTGGCAGACCCGGTTTAATTGAGTATGTTCATGAAAGGTGCACTCATTCAAACGTCGACTTAACAGACATTCAGTTCTCAACAGTGGGTGCGTTTTTATCAAGTTCCCCTTAGACAAGAACACATGGCAACAACTATAAAACATTAAAAACTTTCACATAAAAACGTTTTTTTCTGCTTCTATAAGTGGTGCAGTAAATAATATTCTTCGGCCTTTTTATAGCCATTTCCTTTATTAAATATATTTAATAAATAAATAAAATGGATAGGTGTGTTGCACATGCATATGCCGAACACTTGCGTAAAAAGTGTTTTCTGTGCCTTCCATAACCGCCTTTTCCCCATCGACATCAAATACAAAAAGTTTAATCCGGCATCATAACATCATGATTAAGGAAGTATGCTCGTTGTTTAAAGTTCAGAAAACAGAAAAGAGAAGCTTTACGACAACGGTCAGTATTAAAATACCTAAATCTTTATATAAACATGATAAAGCACCATAATAAAAAGTCAATCAAATTTAATTGTACTCTTCAGCTAGGATAAGTACATTGAAAAGTGATGAATTTCAGGAACGAATAGTTTGAATGAGGAAAAAGAAAAACTATTTTTAAGTAGTGTAATAGACACTTACTGTAATGAACTGATGAAAGACTGGTAAGCATAAAATGTTGAGAGACAATTACTTTTTTGTGTTTGTGCTATTTGAAAGGATAACCGATATATTTGTTACTTTATCTGTTACTATGAATCCGTTTTAATAAATAATCAGAATAAGTATTATTAAAGTAGCACCATTCACACTTTTCATTTAAGAGCCGTTGCCAAATGTATCGAATCATTTTTAAAAAAGTTAATCATGTGATATGTTATTACTGGTAGAAAGGGTGGTTCTATGAAATATATTTTGGAAACGTTTGCTAAAGATGAGAACTACAAATATGCTTAGCAAATGTTCCTTTGAATTATTTCTTCGTCTGTCACAATTGCTCGACATGTATCATTTCTGATGATTGAGATACTGTATTGTTTGTTCTAAGTATCGATGTAAATCAAATACTTAATGGTCGTAGAAATGACAAAATAGGCACAAGAATATCATTTTGGTGTTTTATGAACAAGTTAAATGATCTTTTTGCCATTGGGTATTCATCACTGTCTCCAATTAGATCATATTTAAATGAAAATGTAATGAGCTTTAAATCAAAAAGGCATTTACCAAAGAACGAATCCTTTTAAAAATTTTTATTAAATTTTTAAAAAAAAGCATTTTTTATTTTTAAAATTGGGATAATAAAAATTTAAACAAAAATTTAGGTTTCTATGTATGGGTAGGAAAAATACAAATAATTAAAAAGGAATGTTATTTTTGTTCCCTTCAATCGCTGTTTATCTGTTACAAATTTTTTCAGAGGGACCTGTTAAAAAAAACGTAGGGGGATGGGAATTATGTATACTTAAAGACATAACATATTTATAGTCTATTTTACAGTGTCGATATTTTTTAAAATTTATTTGTTATGCATCAAAACACAAGAAACGCGAGATTATTCACCATTGTAAGAAGAAATTTTATATTTGCAGTTTATAACCTTTGTCACTTTTGTTAGACTAAGTACAAAATTCAACTTTGCAGGTTTCTTTATGCTATCGTTATTGCTGTTTTTTTTGTGATGGAATATGAGTATTATTGATACAGCATACTATTTAAGGTCGATACGTTGATTTAAGGTAAAACACCCATAATGGGCACTATAAGGAACTGTAAAATTGACAACATATGACAGTTATATGCCTTAAATATCATCTGTATGCAAAATTTAAACAAATTTAACGTGTGGTTTATGAGTTATGGACATTTTTGTGAACTAAAACTTTGTCATTGGAAAGGCTTTTTTTCAGAAATGACGAACCTCTTAATAATATATAATATCATCATTATGAAAGGTGTTTTCCTATTGCTCATTGTTAAGAAACAAATTAGGACATTTAGGTAACAAATTCAAGCAAAATTATGGTTTTTAAACGAAATGTTTTCAATATGTATAAGAATGTAACCCTAACCCACCCGCTTTTAACACTTATTTGACCATTTCAATGTGTAAAAAGCCGTTTTTAAAATATCCCTTAAATTTTCCACAATGAGGGGCTTTTTCAAAGTTTGCCTAAATTTTTCTTAAATATATATTGATTGGTCTTGCAAACTATAAAATACTTTTACCGTGTAGTTTTTATTTTATCAAACTTTGAAACTATCTGGTATCATATTTGCTATTAAATTTGGCATTATTTATTAAATAAAAACAAAAATTATATATTTAAAAAATGAAACACATTTTTCTTCAATTAGCGATCTGAGAGATTAATAAAAAAAATGTTAAAAAGAAAAAAGAAAGAAAGAAAAGAAAGTTGCCCCTTCTTGGGTTTGAACCCATGCCCATCAATTTCAATACATTTTACAGTGATTCTAGCCTATTTGAATACTCTATAAAGTGGAGATAGTGCATTAGGGATGTACTACCTTAAATACTTTTCCCAACAACTGCGAAATCGGTTTCTATCAACTTCCAATTTTTATTTAATGTTGATACCGAAACCTTCCAATTAAAATTTTCTTTCAGTAAATGTTAACATATTAATATTAAGTACAAGATACACTGAGCACGATAAAATATAAGTCGGTGTTGAGAGCATGCTTCTTAAAAACATGCCTTTAACTTTCAGCATAATAATTATTATTGGAAATACCTTCCTGTGTAATGATGTAATTCAATTTGACGTCATATCACCAACAGACGTTTATGTAACATTACTTTGAAAACATCTGTAGCATAATAATTAATATGTAGCAGTAGTGCTATTTTGAAAATGTCCAAAATGGCGACGTCAGATGAAAATGCGGCGCAGTGCAATGTCATTGGATACTGTGTTCAGTTGAAGAAGCGTCAAGCGTTTATTGAAAACATAACATAGAGAACATTATATTTTATCAAGATAATGCACCTTGCCATAGATCTCGTGAGACAAAGATTGAACTTGATGTGATAGGTTTTCAGAGTCTTCCATACGCCCTTAGACTTTGCAGTGTTTCCTTATTTGAAATCACAGTTACGAGGTCACATGTTCGAAAACTTCAGCGAATTCAGCCAGGAAACTCTACGAGTGTTTAGAACATTGAAGCAGGACTATTTTGAAAATGTTAATGATAAATGGGTCGCCGACACCGACAGTGGATCGAGAAACACGGAGAATACTTTGAAAGACATTTTTAAAAATCTTATAACGTCATGACGTTTATGACGGCATGCGCCGGGTATAAATTGGTAGCATTCTTTAAATTTTGATAACTTGGTCAACTTTGGAGATATTTTGATTTTATTTGGCAAAGACACACATAAAAGGTGTATTGACTTTTCCCTATCTGGACGACTCTATTGTGTTATAATTGATAGAGTAACAGACTTTGTCTACGATATTTTGGGACAACCCTAGTATATTCCTTAGCCTATAAATTAAAACCAACAGTAAAGTACTACAATTCGGAGTGCAATCTGGTAATTTGCCTGGAAGTTTACAAATACATGTTTCGTCTATGTTTGTCGTTATTTTGAGTTACAGTTGTGTCTGTTTTGACACTGAAGTGGTAACATACACTTTTTAGAAAAGTTTACTTCTGTACATAAATGCCTTACGTGTATTGGTGTACACTATCACAAAAATAGCCCCTCTTAAATATAATATAATGTAACGTGTTTAAGAATGTCAACTTAAAGTTAGCTTAACAGTATTATGCCAATTGTATTATTACCAATTACCTGGGTCGAACATCGCCGCCAGTTTATAGACTCAATTACCAGATTATTTCCTCCTGATTTATATTCATTTTTTATAGCGGGATACTTTGTCAGTGCTTTTTCATTATTTACTTATAAATCAACGAATAAATGAACAACTCTATCGAGGTGACCATAACCTTTAGAAAATACGAAACTGCTTTTCTTATTTCTTGACAAAAGGCAGCTTCTGACTGAAAGTTATCCCATACAAACATTTAAATAAGGGTTCAATGGTCATTAATTTATGTAAACAAGTAGTTCTGACCATTTCCACAAAATAATATCAATATATCAAACATCTGAGACGATTTTAACATTTCAAGCATTATTCAAACTAAGACTTGTACCAAGTTAAATTACAAATGGATGGTTTTATTCCCTTTTAAGGTCCATCATACCCATATGCAATGTTTAAAGATAAATGCTTAAACGATAAATGTTTTTGTATCTAAAATGCTATCACTTAAAAACATAAAGATCATGCTTTAAGAAAATTAGAGTCATTAACAAATTTATATGTTAAGGAAAATGATATCAAATTTTGAGTGCATTGTTGTAAAGTTATGCCCGGTTAGCGTTCAAATGCTCAGGAATATAATCATACAGTGCGATAATCATGAATAATTAGTTACAAGGCTTGCTTTTGAACGATTAACCGTTTATTATTATACTAGTATAAAATGCAAGAAAAATTCATATGTATCTCCATTTTAACATGCTACTTAAAGGAGAATTGATGATTTTTGTTGAAGTACATTTAGCGAAGAAGTAATTTTTTTGACATTATTCGGTTAATTGAAGTCATTTATGACGTCAAATAACGTGAAAGCATTCGTTTTTGATGCTGTTTAATAGGGGAATAGTGTGCAGCTTGTCGAAATATCAGTTTTGCCATAATTACAACCGTTACGATGCCTTTACATGAAATAAAAGTAGTCACAATCAAAATTCCCTTATCGTTTATCATGAGCAAAATACTATACAGCTATTGTAGTTTTCGTAGAGATGAATATCTAATAGCTGCTAATCAATTAACGAACTGTATAAACATATCTGACACTGGATATACATCTCTGTCTTAAGTAAGTCTTTCTACTGAAAATTTGACATTTTATTTATGAAAATTCAGAATACAATTTTTCATTATAAGACTCCAATTCAAATTAATTTACTTGCTAACCTTCTAGAAAATGACCAGAAAAGCGTTTGTACATAAAATCTTGAACTAATGACGTGAGCGTTAAATGATTGACACTTTGTCCAAATATCTACTCTTTTATAGAGAATGTGTCGATAAATTTGATCTGAAATATCACTCAAGTAAATAGGTTTCTGTCCAGTGTATCTTACAAATTATCTCAAATTATTAGATTGGTTCGGACATTACCGTCAGTCTCTAAGTATTATTGATATTAAGAATAGAATTCCTCTACATCTGTGATATATTTTTCGCAGTGACCGCCTTATGATTGTTCTATGCGACACACAAGTATACCTTTTTCTCAGCAATGTACCCTTATATCTCTAAAAATAAGAGGGAACCTGGAATGAGCAATAAGTGACATTTATAAATCATATAATTTTGAAAAATGCATCTTAATAGAGAGGTAACTTCAAAATGCATTATTCTATGCTTCCTGTTCTGATTAACAGTAATCATGAAGGAGACATTTAACGACAGTTAGAAATCTTGATTATTTTACTGACTAAACCAGACACAGAATGCTTAAAAAACAAAATAATCTAAAAAAAACAACAAAACATTCGAAAACCAATCTATTTGAATATTTTTGTGTACAAAATGTATTGTACTTGTTTTAATTTAAGTGTACCAGCTGAGTTAAGACAGAATTTCAAATTTAATGATTTTAGGCTATTGGACCTCAGTGAAGTTCCTTTAAGAAAGCAAATATAAATTAAAGTTCTCAAATACATAAAAAAAATTCTGAACATTGCATCTTAAACGTAGGAGCAAAGGCAATTTCCCAATATAACAAATGAACCAACTATCTTATTGGCGTCAAGCAAAACATTTGCTTGTGTTGGGCATTTTACTTTTTCGAACTGAATTAATTTGGTTGTCAGCTCATTATCCTAAATCTGTAACTACGTAAAAGAAAATATATGTTACTTTGAATTATACAATATATCAACAATAGTATGAGTGTTTAACGTACATGTAAACCCTTGCGGTTTATGGAATAAACAAACAATAAAAAGAAATTAGTCTTCTAAAATTAAAATTAAAGAACTTCAACATTTCCTACCATCAAATGTACCCTTTTTCTTTATTCCACGTTTGAGTATATAAGAGGAAATACTAAACCGGCGTAGTAAAATTATACTTTTATCAGTTTAAATATATATTTTTTATCAGGTTAATACAAATGAATTTAAAAATCTGCAAACATTTATGAAATACAAATTCTTTGTGAGTAATTTAATTGCAAAAAAATATTTTTTTTCTAAAATATAGTTTTCTCTTGGTTTAACTGACATTTGCATTGTTTACACCTTGTACGATGCAACCAAATCTGTAACATTATAATATCCGATTTTCATTATTTGATTATATTCACAGTACGTAGATCTCCACTTATCACGTTTATTCTCCAACTCTTTATGTAAGCCTCTGTTTCAGACAAAATATTAACATAAGTCTGATAGAAGTCAAGTAAAAAAATGAACTAATCAACTCCTTAAAATTCATTCAGAACTAAACAGTCTTTTATGTTATTACGATATGCGAATGATAAAAAGTTACGATAAACCTTCTCCTTACACTTTAGTACATTGTATTTTATTACTTAAACATATAACCTCTTACATCATATTTAATTATGATCGAAATGAAAAATTATATGAAACTGAATTTAAAAGGACTTAATAAAATCTTTAAACCAATCGTAACGTTTCTTATTATTATTCAACAAATGCCAAATAAGACAATAAAAACAAAAGCATTATGTATTGTTCCACTGTGTTTGAAATAAATATTTGCATTTTTATTTATCTTGAGATGATTTCAATCTGTTTCTAACATGCAAATGATTTAAGATTGAAGGAAAGACAATAAATATATGTTACCGTTTGTAACAATGACCCTAAACAACCTAAATTAGATACTTTTGCTGACTATTTTAAAGCTATAAATAATCCTGAAGATGTTTTTTACCAAGCTGATGAAGATGTTTTACGTTTCAATGAGAATTTCTTGAATGTTAATATACAAGATATTTTTGATGAAATGAACATAGATATAACTATTGGTGAAATATATAAAGAAATTAAACATTTGAAGGGCAATAAAGCGGTTGGACCGGATTTGTATGTGAACGAATTATTTATTCATGGAGTTGATGATCCGTTACAATATTTGCATTAATTGTTCGATGCTTTTTTGAAATAAAGACATTTCCCGAATGTATGAAGTAATTGTTATATAATACCAATACATAAAGGTGCTGAAGTTCATCAGCCATCAAACTGTAGAGGTTTTGCATTGTTAAGTTCTCTTGGGAAAATTATTTACTAGAATATTGAATACTAGATTAGATAACTGGGCTGAATCCTATGGTGTTTATGTAGAGGCCCAGGCAGGTTTTCGAAAAAAATATGGGTACTGTTGATAATGTTTTTATTTTAAATGCTCTTATTTCACATTGTTTGAACAAAAAATGAAAAGCTATATGTAGCTTTTGTTGATTTTAAAAAAGCTTTTGATTTCGTAGTTAGAGATGTACTGTGGTACAAATTAATAAAATACGGAGTGACTGGTAATATTCTCAAAGTTATACAGAGCATGTATGAAGGCATTTCCTCAAGAGTTAAACATTTTGATAATATTAGTGAAGCTTTTACTTGTAATTTAGGAGTTAGACAAGGTGAGAGCCTGTCCCCATTTTTATTTAGCATGTATTTGAATGATCTTGAAGATGTGTTTTTAGCTAAAGGAGTCGAGGGCATAGATACTGGTATTTTTAAGATATGTTTATTACTGTATGCGGACGATATAACTATTTTCTCTAAAACGGCTGAAGGTTTACAACATGCCTTGAACATCTTATCTGAATATTGTGATAGATGGAAGCTTACAGTAAATGTTGATAAGACAAAAGTAATGATATTTAGAAAAAGTGGATTGTTGCCTCGAAATTTAGAATTTATGTACAAAGACAGTCTCATCGAAATAGTATCAAGATTTAAATACTTAGGAACTTTGTTTAGCACAGGTGGTTCATTAAGAGAACAAGATATAATGTAATCAGGACAAGCCGTAAAAGGAACATAAAAAATGAATAAATATGTCTATAAATTTAAAGATCTTTCTGTAAAACACCATTTAGATCTTTTTGATAAGTTCATTTTATCAAGTTTGTGTTATTCCTCAGAAATCTGGGACTTTTAAAAGGTAAACAGGTAGAACGAACATTTTTGCATTTTTGTAAAACTTTAATGGGTGTTAAGATACCTACTCAAATGATTTGTATACAGCGAACTTGGCAGATTTTAACTAGAAGTTTACAAACTGTGTTCAATAATCAGATATTGGTTGAAATTGTGTATGTCAGAGCACAACAAGTGCACTTATCATGCATACTTACTAATAAAGGCAGATAGTAAAAATAAAAGTAGGAAAGTAATTTGGCTTTCGAACATACAAGCATTATTGTCTACGATAGGTTTAGACAATGTATGGCAAAACCAAGGAGTTCCGCATGTTAAAATTTTTCTTAATGTATTTAACCAGAGAGTTAGAGACACATGGAAACAGGATTTAAATGCTCGAATCAGTAATTCTTCCAGAGCACTATTTTACCATACTTTTAATGATTTTATTTTTTGTAGATATTTAGATATTGTTGATATTAATAAGTATAGAATAGTTATGTTTCGTTTAAGAATGTCCTTCCATCGCCTAGAAAAAACGGTGGGTAGATGCAGAAAATCCCATAGTGTACATAGAGTCTATGTAGCATGTAATCAATTAGAGGACGAGTTCCATTTTGTCATTATATGTCCTATTTATCAGGAACTCCGAACAAGATTTTTAAAGAAATATTACTGGAGGTTTCCTAGCATGTTTAAATTTGTTCAGTTGGTTACAAGCGATAATGTACATGATATTAGAAATTTAGCTATGTTTATATACCATGCCTTCCATATTAGACAACAGTTACAAACAATTCTCGTGTAAAGGTACAAAAAATGTTTAATTTAAAGTTCTATATATATGTTTTATGCGAACCGAATATCTAGTCCCATGCAAACGTACATAGAAGTTAATTGACACATTGTTTTGTACTTCTATGTGTGTAACGTACGAATATTAGCTGTCATGTAATAGTATATAGATGTATTATTGATACATTGCAATTCTTTGTGTATTATGTGTATAATAGGTTAAGTAACACGATGATTATAAAGGCTATAAATTTGTAAGTTTCAAATCATACACTGGTCTTACTTGTATCAAGTTTGAAGCATTATATGTGTTAAAAGTATAGTTTAGAAGTAACATTTGTTTTGTTTTGTTTGTATAATTTCAATTTTTTGTGCCATATTACTATTGCAATAAATCAAAACCATATAGCTTAGATTAGTAAATGTAATACAAAGACCAGTGTATGGAAGAGAATTAAAAGTATACTATGTAATAGATGCTGAAAATGTCTCTCCCGTGATTGCAAGCCTAATGCATACACGAAGTATTTCTTATTATTATATATTTGAATGTAGAATCTCTCAAAAAGTAAATAACTTGTAAATTAAATATATAATCAATGGTAACCATTATAATAATGAAAGAAAAGAAATACTTGCAGTCACGTCATCTTGCTATGTAATTAGTTATTTACTTATGCATACATGTAATTGTATATATTATGAATGCTTGTACATGACTCTTTTGAGAGTTAATTTGCAAAATAAAGATTCTTCTATGTTAATAGTCCGTCTTCCGTTATGTTATGGGCATAATAAACATTCTACTTTACGATACTAAACGGTTAAATGTTACTTAAGCTTAAACCTAAAATGTTTAAGGAATGTTGGAAAGTTAATTAAGTGCAAAATGCCACTTGTTTAAGATGAATAATAAATCAATGTCAATGTTAATATACTAGTAATGGAACTTTCTGTCATTTGGAACTCATGAAAACGACCTGAATTTTTAGAGAAACAAGATATTTTGTTAAACTTTCATTTATATTTTAAACTACATGTCAATTCAAGGTTTCAAACTATTTGCAACTGTGTTTCGACAGTATATACAGACTCAAACAATAAAGGCAAATAAAAAGGAACACAGCGTAATACTGAGCAATAATGAGGTAAAGTGTCAAGTTTGATGCCATATATTATTATTATTGCATGTCAAATGTTTGAGCGGATAGTTTTAATATATAATATGCAAGTATTATGGCATCACCACTTGTTGCTGGAATATATGTAGAAAAAATAAACTAAAAGTTATGATATGGATTGTACCATAACAATTTGTACGATGTGAACGGCAGAACAAGAACAAGTTGAGTACATTTAAATATGATAATTAATATTACGAGTACATTTTATAAATTAACCTAATTACGTTTATTTAGTATATTATATTGAACCTTTACATTGATTGAATGGTAAATCTGTAGATAGCTTTTACGTAGATGATAACATGAATTAAGTTCAAGTACAGGCTACACGATGTTTTCCTTTGTAAATTTCACTCAACTGTTAATTGAACTTAGTATTTTTAACATTTTTGTCATAAATACGATAACTGAGTTTTAGGGAATCGTTAAGTTTGATTGAGTAGCTATGCCGTCTAATTACTAGTCCGAAGCGCTAACTTTTCGGCAGCGCCGGTGCCCCCACTTCAAACCAAGCGCTGATAACTTACGGTATTAAAACGTTGAATATGATTAACTATAATTTTCTATATATGTGAGATGAACAAAATTGTATTCGTAAATACTAGTATTTAGATTTGTAGAATGGTAAACTATAAAAGTTGAATACACAAACCGGTCCGTAATGCTTTGTTCTATCTCCTGGGTATATTATATGTTATTGATAAATTACAAGATCAAAGTATGTTCCTTCTCCACACAATCCGTGTGTCCTGCAAAATAGGCTGTTCTAAGTAATTAGACCATATTTCGGATCGATACATGTCCTATAACTGCAAATAATATGCATCAGATTTCTCCAACTAATTATGACCATAAACATTTAACAAACATAGTTTTCTAAATCCAAGTCATTGTATCAAAGTTTAGCATTCAAATCATGTGTTGACATGGTGCAATATTGTGCGGAACATTTTTGAGTTTGGTTATACAAAGTTTTCTGTTTATTTAATATCTATAATAAACGCGTAAGTATGGAACGATATTTCGTGTTCATTGATTAATTCCATTGACATTAATACTTAATATGTGTGAAGTAAATACATGTTATAAGATAGCATATACAACTTGTCATGCTATTCGAGTTATTTCGGATTTGTAATTTCAATTAAGAAATTACTTTAGACTTTAAATGTTTTTGAAAGTTTTTGAATGAACTAATTTCTTAAAAAACGTTGGCATCGACACTTTTATAATAGACAAAAACTTATAATTATTTATTCAAACGCTTTTAAAAATAGTCATATTCTGACAAACATCTTTTGTTTGTCTTTTTATGTGAGTACACATTAATTCCTATTACTTTATAATAAACCTGTAACAGTTTTGATGATCAGAACAATCAGCAAATTTGCACGTATAATTTTTAGAATTTAGAACGTTCATTTAACATTTTTAATACAATTATTATAGTTACCATTACCGTTAGACATTGCAAAAAGTATTTTTTCCAAAGCTGAATCACAACCGATTAATGAAGTTATTATATCATAAAAGACAAAAACAGGTGAATCGTGAAGGGCTGTCCCATTAATGCTTTAAAATACGCATATTTATTTGTTCATCTTAATGCTAAAACGCACGAAATCAAATATAGAGAGGCATATATTTTTTATATATTTCGACTATAAATATATGTTAAGGTATAGTTTGCCTTTCTTTTTCTGTTTTTGTTTCTTTTCTAAAAGAAATCCCTAAATCATAAAGGCTCTTTGACAATGGATGAATTTGAACTATCTTACAATAATTTAGGGATTAGAGATCTTTCAAATGCAGAGAACTCAGATAAATATATAAAAGTGGCAAACCCGGTTTAATTAAGTATGATCGTGAAGGTGGTCCATGACGGGTGCAAAGGGTATTATCTCTCACATACACTGACATCAACTTAAACTGCAGTAAGTTATCAACAGTTCTAGGATTTTTATAAAATACCCCTTAGGATCAGAAAATATAGCTAGTCTAAAATGAGGTACGTAACAGCCTTAAACAACTTTCTGTTTTGTTCATTTATTAATAATTGGTGCAGTAAATAATTATCTTTGGCTTTTTGATTGTCATTTCCTTAATTAAATATAATTGATTAACAATAGGACAGGTGTCGCTCACATATATATGACAACAACATGATTTCTTTGTCATAAATAACCGCTTCATTGTCATCGACATCGAACAAAAAAGGCTTTTCTGCCATTTTTACTGTAAATCATTAATTGATGATAAGGAAGTATCTTTGTTGTTTAAAGTTCAGGAAACAAACAAATGAAGCTTTACGACAACTGCCAGAATTAAAATGAATGGAAGAAATATGTTAAGCTTTATTATAAAACAACGTACATGTATTAATAAAAAATCAATAACGACTTTGTATAACGTTTCCGCTAGATAAAGAGCATTTCAAACCGATTACTTTCAGACACGAAACGTTTAAATTAGAAAAAGAAAACTATTTTTATTTTTTTGTTGTAAGTACTGTTTAATAGATATTAAGATAAAGAATCTAGGGGAATAAAATTAAAATAGGAATAAGAATGAACATCATCCTCATATTTTGTTTTTAGAGTAATTGCCAAAATTATTGTCACAAATTTTCATTCTAAAATAGGTTAACGTGTAATATGATGTTATTGGTAGTGAGAGAAGTTGTATTAAATATGATTCGGTACGTTTGTAATATAGGAAAAATAATTATATAAGAATGTGCTGAGCAAATGTTTCTTATTTTCTTATTCTGAGACAATTGCTCAAAGTGAAACGTGTTTCTTGATTGACATGCTGTATTGTTTATTCTAATTTTCGAAGTAAGACAAAGATTGAATTGTTGGTTATGATACAGAATATAATACACAGAGGATATCATTATCTTTGTCGTTTTATGAACGAGTTGAATGGTCTTTTTGCGATATGGTATTCATCATTGTCACGGAATGTTTCTCGTTGAAATGCAAATGTAATCAGGATTCTTGAATATAAGTTGTATCGCGCAAATAATTGAATCTCCTTGTTAACAATCAATATTAACAATGAAAACGAAAGTATTTGAATTAGTAATATTTCAATTGGAATTTTAATTTATAAAACTATCAAACATATATGTTTACTTTGGATTAAAGGATTTCCTTGAGTAAAGAAGATAAAAAAAATGTTTGATATGATATGTAAGTGACAGGTATGTGTAGTGATCAACAAATGTATCAAACATTATCAGGTACTAGATACACAAAATAAGATAAAGCATTATGTATATTTGATTTATAAGGTACTTGACTATTTGTAAATTCATTTATTTTAAAGATTATCTAGTATATTCGAATATGTGAGACCTATGATTATAATTGCACCTCTTGCTTAATAAATCACTTGTCTAAATTTCATTTTTGTTCAACTCTGTTTTTTACATTTACCAGTTTTAAATTGTTTTGAATAGACAGTGCTTATTGACATTTTGCTGACTCTCAACTTTCAGAGTTAATAACATTTTTCATAATATACTGTAACGTCTGTGAGCATTGCAGCGGATAAACGTTGATGACGACAAATTCCAGAAAAAAATGATTATATCTCATAGGGCTAAAACCGCCAAATTGCAATATAATTTAGATAGCACAGTCTCAACAGCAAACAAGATGAAACTTTTAATATTCAAGGTCTCGTCGTCAATAAACCTGGTGAAGTTGACAATGAGCATATTGATATAAATGTCAACGAGGTTAGAGTAATAATGAGCAGAAATTGCTTTAATATTGTCACTTTATAAGACTAAGTATAAATTTAAGGATCTTAATTCAAATTGGCGAATTTTAATAATGACATTCCTGAAGGATTTTTCTGCGATGCATTGAGATTGTTATTGATAGATCAGAGTATTCGTAACTTAGGACGACATATCTTCTCCAATTAATTTTATTTCAATCAATGATATTGTAGTGTCTATATACGACTTGGATGTATCAAATAATATTTTGTCGTTGTTTTGAGATACAGCCATGTCTGTCCCTGATCATGTAATATACTCTGTATAGAAATTGCGAAGTTTAACTTCTAATCAGTAGGTAAATGTTTAAAGTTGATTGATTTATACTATGGCCAAAACAATTAACTCTTATATATAATTACAACTAGTTAAGGATTTTGAACAAAAGTTTATTTTGAATAACAAATTTCTGTCATGCGTATCTTACCAATTACCTCAGATAACAAGATTGGACCGGACAACAACGCCAACGTGTTTTCTTATTATATTGTGCATTGCAAATGTTTTAGCTTAGTTTTAGGCAAGGTACAGCTTTTTGGGAAAGTAGTTTGTCCCAATCAAACATTAAAATCATGTTTCAGTAGTCACTATCTTGTGAAATCAAGTCAGGTATTGACCTTTTCATGATATTTATAAATATCAGTGTCTAGTCTTTGATCTTATCTATTCTTGTTAACGCTATCATTTTGTTTTCATATATATCCCCGTATCACGATCTATTTGTGATTTCACTGTCAAAAAATAATTGAATTATGAATATTGCCACCTGATACGTTCATTGAACAATGGGATGTAAATAAATAAAGCGTTATTCTCCTAGGATAATTTAACCTTCTCATTTAACAGAAACGTACATTTCTTACTTTATCTTTAAACTGACCAAATAAAAATTAAAGCTTGTATTACATTATATTATACATATATATCGCGACTTGTCTTGATTGGCGTGGGAAAAAATACAAAATACGTTTTATTGTCTGCAATTCAATGCAATAAGTGTATAGGCAGTTCATTATTTTTAATGGGATAAAGTAATAAGTCAATTCAATCTAGTGAGAAACATATACAATTAATTGTAACTGGAAAATAAATAATTCAGATAGTTCGAGTTTATGTTTACCTGGTTACTTAAACAATCATTTGTCACTTGACTTATTCGCGGCAAACAACATTAATTTATTTCCAAAGTAGAGTAGATGTAGCGGTATTTTCCCAATTATAATTTTTTGCCACAATTGTATTGAAACACAGCATTGTTTACTTTAATTGTGGTTTATGTTTACAATAAACAATAAACAGAAACATTAACATGTTTATATATTTACAAATAAAAAAAACAACATTTTTATATCCAAGAGCAATATTTTGTTTGTACCTTTGATGTTTCCAAAAAGTAACTCACTGGCCAATTACCTGAACCATCTCTTTCTTCTGATACTTTTTGGGCAATTAGTAAATTACAGTAAAGTGAAAATACTACATTGTTTACATTTTTGCTATCTTATGACAAACTATATAACGCTTTCTTCAGTCAGCAGACATCTAACATTCTCTAAAACCATAATTAAAACAGAACACAATTTATGTTCTCCCATTTTAAAGAACAAAAATGCATAATGTGCCACTCAAAACATGATAGATCTGATGGTGTCAGCATGTTGATGTTGTTTCCACCACAATTTCTACCTGATAAACTTTGCATCATAAGCGCTGATGATGAATAAACTGTTATATACCAAAAGCATAACGTAACATTAAATTGTTTCCTAATCATTACTGCATATTTGTTCTGTTCAAAGTTTTCGTTATATAATGAAATACATATGCCATCGATTAACCGCTATTTAAATTCAAATTCGATGTTTAAGAACAAATTTTAAAATTCGAATGTATTTAAAATGGACACACAATGCAAACAAAAATAGAACTTGTAGAAAATGGAATTGAATTTCAAAGTAGGAGAATTGATAAGGAAGTAGGAATTTGACCATAATTATGAAAACACACACGTCTGAAATAATAATTTTGATTAACAAGCACTTTTATTAAATATTTTTAAACGTCAGTTTTGACGGTGGCTTGCAATTACCACTCCTATCCTTATGATAGTAAAATGAGATTGTGTAGACATTTAAGATAATAGTGATTTAAGTACAGTATTGGGTTGAAATAGCCAAATTTAGGAAAAGAACATCACAAATTAATATTGAGATAGTTATACTCAATGTGAAAAAAGTATTGTGTTTATTGTAAAATATGGATATTATTAATATAGTAGAAGATAAGAAACATGTTTTTAATTGAAAGTCTATTGTATTATTAACGTCAAAGCATAAATTGACAATTATCTTTCATTATTATTTTATAATGATTTTCATCGCTATTTTTATTTAATACGTAACTATGTACAAGTTCAGGGCTGGGAATCAAAACTGCGTCGTATCCTACAAAATGTAAACAAACGCCGCCATCTTGGAACGAAAAACGTATGTTTTTGTTTATAACTCTTTTTGTTGGAAATGACTGAAAACCAGATATATGTATTAACACGCTACACTATTTTCCGCTTCGTTCGGTATATGTTGCTTGCACAACTATTTTGTAAAACAAAAGTTATAGCGAACTTGCATCTCGAAGCGGGGCAGAATTTTTATGAAAATGTGTGGATACGACGCAGTTCATATTGCTTTATCTATCGTTTTTTTTCCTTCAAATCAATTATATATTTGTTTCAGAGTTCACCAATAAACTTCGAATATAATTTTGCATCATTTACTAAAATTTCATTAAAAAGAGATGTTTATTTTCAAGGAATAATGATTTTTACGAAATGATACGACGCAGTTGAAAATAAAATATGATACGACGCAGTTGTATTTTTGGTCGTCTTTTCAACAGGGATAATTTTTGGCAGTATATTTCTATTTTATGGAATAATCCTTGCGCTAGATAAAAACCCCAGATCATTTGAGGTGAGTAGCAATTTTCTTTTGCTTTTGATTATTTTTTAGAATACATTGTGTCATGTCCAATATAACATTTAATTTTGAAAGTTTTACATTGCGGAAGCTACTTTTTTAGTTAATCATGAACATGTTACCTAATTGATCATAATCATCTGAAATAATTTCTTATATTTTCCTGTATGCTCAATATTATCCCTATTTTTTGTCGCAAAAAAAATGTAGAAATCTATTAACTTGAATTCATTTTGGCTAGCTACGCTCTAAGTTAACTGTGGTTTTGCATGTTCTGGGAAATGACTGCTTTTTTGTGTTTGTTTTGAAACTTTCACTCTACACATTAGGGCGAGGACCTCAGGTGCACCTTTATGCATTATTTCAGGCAAAATGGTGCACCTGCAGAGAACATCGACATTTTGAAACTAGGCTTGATAGGTTTTCCACACGAAAGAATAAAAAGTCCTGGTGTTTTCGAAATTCATAGCAGTTCTAGTTCAAGTGATTTGAATTCAGTAAACATAAACAGCTTCGGCTTAGGTCGGACACACCTGTCGGAATTGTTTGTTTTTTTGTCAACAAAATTTTGTTAACGTCCCTGTAAAAATAAGCATCTTTTTTTTTAACTTCTGGCGTGAAGTTTTAAGATTATAAATATTTGAATTAATTATAAAGAGAATAACATTCGGTATGACTAGCAGAGAAATTTTCAATGTAAACAGGGGGTAATCCTCTGTGAAGTCATTTTCTGAAAAACTTTTGTTTAAAGTTTCAGGCAATTCATTATCAATAAAATCAACTTTAAGTATGAAGGTATGTTAAGATGTCATGTCTCTAGTCTGTTGAAAATTCGATGCGATAATCTGACCTAAATTTTCTTTTCAATATTGTGAAACTTCTTCAATACTGTTGAAAGATCAATGTCTGCCTATATTGTGTCAAATTTATCGGTGCACATCGTAAAAAACCTTTGCAAAACGGACACCTTCTTACAAATAATTTGAAGTTGTTCATATATGTAACTCGATTTGAAAAATTAAAATTATTTAAGGAGAAGAATACTTAAGTGAAATTAAAAAACCAAAAAGACTTTCTTCGGGATAAAGAAATGAAAACGACAAAAATCAGCGGTAAAAAATTTTGGGGGTTTAAAATAAAATGAAAAAGGGAACGCATCCCTCTTGAAAAAATTATTGTAGAAAAAATTTTTAATAAAAAATTTTAAAAATTTAATGTTCTTTTAAAATAGAGTATTGTTCTAAAAATTTTTAAAAAAAATAAATTTATAATAAAATGCACGAAAAGACTAATTAAAAAGGGAATTAAAATGGAATTTTTTGCTAATTAAAATAAAAAGAAGTATTTCCGATAGAAAGGAGCCCTTTTTAAAAAATTTGAAAATTTTTTTTCTTTTTTTTAAAAAGGTAATTTGAAAATAAGGTAGGGGGGTTTACACGGGAATATTAAATTTTTTTATAAAAAATAGTAATCACTTACCTTTCAAACTCAAGGAACAAATTTTAGAAGCCATGCTAAGGCAACACTGGAACCAAGTAGTCATATTGGGTGTGGCGATCAGTGTTTCAAATGTATATTTTGCCATTTGATACAGCTTTTGGGAAATTGGTAGATGCCTTATGATAGGTAAAAATGCGACCACCGAAAAATGCACTTAATAGAAATTGTATTACGTACATTTTTCCCATTTTTATGGAACCAATTTGAGTGACCTCTGGTTTTGAACTTAAGGTAGTACAAAACCCCTAATGTCTATCTCCATTTGGGAAGAGTATTCAAAAGGCTAGAATCACTGTAAAGTGTAAATGGAAACTGAGGGGCGGGGGTTCAAACCCTAAAAGGGGCAACTTTTTTTCTTTCCTTTTTTTTCTTTTTTAACAATTTTTTGATTAATCTCTCAGATCATAATTGGAAGAAAAAAGTGTTTCATTTTAATTATATGATTTTTGTAGGCATTTATTTACTAAATAATGCAAATTTAATAGAAAATAATACCACATATTTTCAAAGTTTAATAAAATAAAAAATTCACGGTAAAAGTATTTTATATTTTGCAAGACCAACCAATATACATTTAAGAAAATTAAGGCAAACTTTGAAAACAGCCCCTCATTGTAGAAATTTTTAGGGATATTTTTAAAATAAGGCTTTTTACGCAGGAAAATGGCCAAATAAGTTTTAAAAGTGGGTGGGGTAGGGTTACATTTTTAAACATATTAAAAACATTTCGTTTAAAAACAATCATTTTTGTTTGTTTAATTTGTCACCTAAATGTCATTGTTTGTTTCTTCACAATGAGCAATAGGAAAACATTTTTCATATCATAATGATGATATTATAGATTATTTAGAGTTTCCTCATTTCTGAAAAAAGCCCTTCTAATGGCAAAATTTTAGTTCAGAAAAATGTCCATAAACTCATAAACCACACGGTAAATTTTGTTTAAATTTTGCGCATACAGGTGACATTTAAGGCATTTAACTGTCCTATGTTGTCAATTTTTAAAGTTCCTTATAGTGCCCATTAGGGGTGTTCTACCTCAAGTTGTAAACAAGAAATATTTTTGGACGTTATTAGCATACCTAGTACATAATTTAAATAGTTTTACCAATATGCAGCCTGCAATGATAATACAACTGCGTCGTATCCATATTTTATTTTCAACTGCGTCGTATCATTTCGTGAAATCATTATTTTCTTTGAAAATAAACATCTCTTTTTAAATGAAATTATAGTAAATGATGCAAAATTATATTCGAAGTTTATGGTGAACTCTGAAACAAATATATAATTGATTTGAAGGAAAAAACGATAGATAAAGCAATATGAACTGCGTCGTATCCACACATTTTCATAAAAATTCTGCCCCGCTTCGAGTTGCAAGTTCGCTATAACTTTTGTTTTACAAAATAGTTGTGCAAGCAACATATACCGAACGAAGCGGAAAATTGTGTAGCGTGTTAATACATATATCTGGTTTTCAGTCATTTCCAACAAAAAGAGTTATAAACAAAAACATACGTTTTTCGTTCCAAGATGGCGGCGTTTGTTTACATTTTGTAGGATACGACGCAGTTTTGATTCCCAGCCCTGAAGTTGTATTAAGCAATAGTTAAATTTACTGGCAAGACTTGCTTTAATATTTTAGAGAAAACAAAACACAGTTTCATCTCACAGTATAATTATGATTAAATAAATATATTGAACATCAGTTGCCAGGATATTTCATAAACAAGAACTGTCGGAGGACAGTAACGCTCGACTATTCGAAAATTTGTCACAAGGGTGTTTCATTGAGTATAATAATGCTTACCTATATGAATACATAAAATTGTCCGAAAAGGTACAAACTCTTCAAGTTTCAATACATTCCCTTCAGTAGTTATGGAGAGACAAAGCTTACATGCAAAAACTTTACCAAGAATTCATGAGTCGAAAAAGGGGCATAAATTATGCAAAAAAAGCAAATCAGAGTTATGGGACTTGTACCAATCATCTTAGATAATCACAGAGACCAAGTGTGTGGAAGTTTCAATCCATTCCCTTCAGTAGTTATGGAGATACCAGCTTACATGCAAAACTTAACCAGAAGAATTTCTAAGTCGAATAAGCAAATCAGAGTTATGGGACTTGTGGCAATTATCTTAGATAATCACAGAGAACAAGTGTGTGAAGTTTCAATCCATTCCCTTCAGTAGTTATGGAGATACCAGCTTACACGCAAAAACTTAACCAAGAATTTCTAAGTCGAAAAAGGGGCATAATTTATGTAAAAAAGCAAATCAGAGTTATGGGACTTGTGCCAATCATCTTAGATAATCACAGAGAACAAGTGTGTGAAGTTTCAATCAATTCCTTCAGTAGTTATGGAGATAAACAGCTTACATACAAAAACTTAAACCAAGAATTTCTAAGTCGAAAAAGGGGGCATAATTATGAAAAAAAGCAATCAGAGTTATGGGACTTGTGGCAATCATCTTAGATAATCACAGAGAACAAGTGTGTGAAGTTTCAATCAATTCCCTTCAGTAGTTATGGAGATAACAGCTTACATATACAAAAACTTAACCAATGAATTTCTAAGTCGAAAAAGGGGCATAATTATGAAAAAAAAAAACCAAATCAGAAGTTATGGGACTTGTGCCAATCATCTTAGATAATCACAGAGAACAAGTGTGTGAAGTTTCAATCCATTCCCTTCAGTAGTTATGGAGATACCAGCTTACATACAAAAACTTAACCAAGAATTTCTAAGTCGAAAAAGGGGCATAATTATGAAAAAAAGCAAATCAGAGTTATGGGACTTGTGCCAATCATCTTAGATAATCACAGAGAACAAGTGTGTGAAGTTTCAATCCATTCCCTTCAGTAGTTATGGAGATACCAGCTTACATACAAAAACTTAACCACAGGGACGCCGACGCCGACGCCGACGCCGACGCCGACGCCGACAAATGGGTGACTGCATTAGCTCGATTATTCTGCGAATAGTCGAGCTAAAAATGCTTAAATACATTTCCCTTTTTATCTCATTCATCATGTCTATCTGTCTGATTGTCAATGGGCATAAATGTTTGTTTGTTTGTTTTGTTTGATTTTGGTTTTACGTCTTATCGACACAGTATAATTATGTCATATCGCGACGTTCTAGCTTTACTGGTGGAGGAAGACCTCAGGTGCCCTTCCGTGTATTATTTCAGGCACGAACGGGCACCTGAGTAGAACCACCGACTTTCCGTAAGCTAGCTGGATAGCTTCCTCACATGAAAGAATCCAAAGTCCCTGTCGGGATTCGAACCCACAGCGGTGAGGGGCAAGTGGTTTGAAGTCAACGACCTTAACCACTCGGCCACGGACGCCCCCATAAATGTTTGTATGCAGACACGACTTTGTATTCAAATTACTGTGTATAGTTTAAATCATACTAAATTGCACACAATGCAATTCTGTGGAAAAAAAAAGTTCTTTCAAAATAGGAGAACTCGTTCTTTTTAACAATCTGCCAAAAGTGTATCAAGACGATTTCACCTTTCTTGTTACAAGCAAGAATTTTGTGATGTAAAAGATTGTTATTGACTTTAAACGTACGGGTTGTACTGAAAACTATAATATTTAAACCCAAGGACTTGTATGAAATTCAAATATTCGATAAATTGAAACTTTATGCTATATTTTAGCATTGATATGAGTACGGTATGAGTATACCCTTTTACCATTTTACAAAGTAAAATAAAACTTTAATCACTATGTTTTCATACAGAAGAAGAGCATCACATCCAGATAAAATTAATCAACGAATAGCCCTAAGAAAAGGGATCAAATTATTATATTTTAATAACTATTTAACATAAGACATTTACCAGGTTCAACTGAAATAGGATTGTGATACACATTTATAACGTCTTTGGATAATGAATATTTGTGTTCAAGAAGAAATATCATTTCTTTGTAACTATCTAAAATATTCTATTAATCGTACGTAATTCAAAGAACACGCTATTAGAAGGAATTTGCAGCAATTAACACATTAATTTCAACTTTTAATTTTCAAGTAAGTTAAAAACTTGCAATTGATACAAAATATCTTGAATAAATGAGCCGTGGGTTTGCGACCAGCATGGATTAAGACTAGCCAGCGAATCCACGAAGTCTGATTAGGATCCATGCTGTTTGCCTACCAACTCCATAACAAGTAGAGAAACTCATAGCGAACAGTATGGATCCTGATCAGACTGCGCGGATGCGCAGGCTGGTCTGGATCCATGCTGGTCGTAAACCCATTATGTTGGTTTTGTCATGACGCGGCTCAAATGTAGATCGAATACTAAAATGCTCGTACTGGTATACTTGAATAAAATCATATATATTTAATCAAGTTATTTAAGATATTATCGTCTTGAAAAAAGTCTCTCTTTACTGAGACTATAATATTTGATTTGTGAATATTCATTATACAATATTTTATATCTTATTAGTTTACTTGCTTACTTTTAAGAAAATGACCATTCTTACTCGATTGACGTGAACGTTAACTGATTGACACTTTGTCTTAAGACCTCCAATAGTATTTATTATGTGCCGATCTATTTGATCCAAAATACCACTCTGATAAATAGGTTTCTGTCTAGTTTATCTCACAAACTATCTCAAATTATAAGCTTTGGTCGGACTTCACCGTCAGTCTCTAAACATATTTGTTATTAAGAATACATTTTCCTCTAGATCTAAGATATATTTGCGCTGTGACCTCCTTATTTTTGTTATTATACGACAAACAAACACACATTTTTTTCTCTGCAAACTGTCCATAAGTGTTCAAAAGAACAAGGAGACCTTGCATGAAGAATGTTGGAATTCTTAAGTGTAATTTATGTACATGTATTCCTATTGTAAACAAATAATATAATTATGAAAGATTATCTTCAACGAGAAGTACGTACTGTAATGCATCAGAAGTCAAAGCTTTACACACTTCCATGCTTCCCGCCCTGATTGGAAATAATCATGACGATGAATTTAAGGACAGGTCGAAGACATGATTGTTTTTCTTACTAAAATGTCAGAGACTGCTATAGAAATCTGCGAATAATAAACATCCCTACAGCGCTCTGCATGTCTCTACGTGTAATTACAGTAAAGCAAAAACATATTTTTTCTTATTATTTACTGTATTATTTAACTATTAGTTCAATAATTGAAAATAAATACACACAATCTTCTTATAAAGTCATCTTCATAGGCTATTTGAAATACTTTAAGACAAGTGCTTCGAAAATACAAATGCATTTCTTGCTCCCCAATAAGGATAATAATGCATATCAATCAACTGAGTAATTATTTTGACATATTTTTATTCCGTAAGGATTAACACATTCACAGAATCTTATGATGTATGCAAGTTGAAAGAGTTTCGTTAATGTCTGTGAAATTATGTTCGCAGCACGCGAACAAGACAGCCTACATGGGACGTCCTTTAATCAAGATAGGAAAATATCATATTTACTTTTCACTTATATATATCATTTTTTATTAGTAAATGAAAATTATTTGGAATATTACAATTGCAGTTTGAATATGTTTAAGCATATAATTTTTGTATGAATAGGCAAGAAGTAAAATTTATATTTTGGGGTTGTTGTTTATTTATTTGTCAGATATTTTTTATGAGAGCGGGAAGAAATTTTTTCAAAGTGTATATATTTAAAAGAAATTTAGAACTGAATAAACCAGTGCCGTTCTGTAAGGAAACTGTAACGTGTCTTGATTTCTTATTTAACAAAGTTAAACTATTAAGAATTTGAAAACAATGCATCTTAAAATGAAACGTAAAGACAAATTTCCAATCGAAAACAACAACAACATTTGGTAACAAACAGACCTGTTCCATTTTCTGATGTTCAAGCAAGCAAACCGCTATAATATTGTCAAAGGCATTTGATGTTTCTGAAAAAAAGTGCTTTGGTTGTCATCTTAAAATCCCTAAATATTTCTTCCACAGCGTAAATTTTATTTTGTAGAGTTTGTCAACACGACATTAACTTTAAGCGTTAATGCAGTTAGATACATTGATGTTATAATACAACGCATATTTTGACAAAAAGTCTTTCCTACGACAATACGCATATAAAGCACTTAATCTATTTGCCTGGCATTGATCACTATGCAAATTATATCTGAAATGAAATCATTACTGGGATAAAAATCATATCAACACGAATACAGTATATGTGTTCTGTCAGAAATAATAATATGGCCAGATACCTTAATCAGTTTATAAGACAAAGAAATTACACAAAGTGTTCTGTGCCTATATATTCAATTCCCGACTCTATAATTTGAAAGAGGATTAGGAGTTTATTTCCAATATGTATCCTGGCAGTATATCCATGCGTTCACAGTTGTTACTCTAAACAATCATGATATGTAACAAAATGGTCAATGTAAGAATAAATATGATAATATTTAATGAAACAATAAATAAACACATCTGAATGTATTATAATATTGCTGGTAAGTTTATACTGAGGAAAGTTGCAATCCTGTCAATAAGGATGTTAGTAAGGATATTCGAAAACACGTGTAAAAAGCAACAATAACAAAATGTATAACTATAACGTACATGTGCATCCATGCCGCTTTTTGGAAAAAAACATATGTGCTTGATCAGAAAGAGTAATATGAAATCGTTTTGAATATAAATTGATATTTCTATTTTGTTTCCTTAATTCATCAGTGTATTCAGTTAAACCAAAGTTGTGGTACCATGTACGTTTTTTTGTATGTATGTGTGTTTTAGTATAAATTGAACACTCAGGAATAAAGAGTAATTCGTTTTCTAAAATTAAATAATTTCCACATTTCCTATTTAATTTATCGAATATACAATTATTGGTTTATTGGTTTATTCCACGTTCAAGTCTATGTAGTCTTTGATAAGAAACACTTAGCCGAGACAGTTCAATTTTTTTTTATAATTGTATCGGTATTAATACTATTTAATTTAAATTCTGCAAAAATATATAACGACTGTCATAGGTGTGCGGCACGTTGATTGGTCAATACATCCGGGCCCAAAACCTACTCACCCATTCTACAAGCCTCCGACCTCTCAAAACCATTTAAACTGCAGGATATTTCATTTGAAACATGTTTGAATATTTGTTATATGCTTTTAATTCAATTTTATTCATTTCTCACAACAAGAATAATTGATACATATATATTTAGTAAAGGTTGGAACTAATTTTTTAGCACTCATCTTAATATGAAACCCATATATCCAACATTTTTTTTCATCAATTTAAAAAAAAATTGGAACCAGACTGTAGGGAATGGATACTTTTAACGGAAATATTATCTTCACGGCAATTATATCATTATAATCATTTTAAGTTTTAAGAAGATATGTAATCTATAAGTCATCGAAATTGTAAGTCGACGGAGACCTGACCTCTGTGTTTATGTCAAATTACCTGAATAAACAGCAGTTTATTTGAAACGAATGAATATTGTTTTGTATTGTGCATATAAATATGATAAAATTATATTATCATTTGTAATAAAAGTTCAATCAAAACATCATATGAAACTTAAACAAACTTTTTCCGATTTTCAAATCTCAATCCAAAATGAAAGTATAATTGGATGCATTCGTATGGAGTATTTTCAAAGGTGTAAAAACCTTAGACCTATGAACAAACACCGTACAAAAAATTAAGGAGAGAGAGAGAGCACTCTACAGAACCATTACTTGCATCTCGATATGGAAAAGGGGTGGGGATGGGCGGGAGTAGTGACCAATCAACGTGCCGAGCACCTTATCTCTGGGTGAGTCATTAAAAAAAACCCCACAATTTCTGATGAATACATTTGCATTGCTAACACATTGAATTACACAGAAAGCATACAAATCTGTAATATTTTATCATGGTTTGTATGTCTTATAGCTAATTCTCTGTACAATCAAGCACAATCTATAATAACACACTTGTCCTCTTCATAATCCTTACTTATTACGTTTTTCAGCCTGTGTGTTACTTTTCTTAACATTTACAGTTAATCTTGACTTATAACAATAATTCTCAAGCATAAATATATGTAATTCTAAAGCCTCTGTCCGTGTCAGATAAAATAATAGATGAAAAATCTCCTGCATATAGAAAAAAAAAATATAAAAAAAATCATTGAAAAGAAATTTCATTCAGAACAAAAATAATGTTATGTTAAGATATGTTAAAGGAATATTGGAAAATCACTTAAGTGCAAAATGCCACTTGTTTAAGATGAATAATAAATCAATGCCATAGTCAATACAATAAAACATTTTGAACCATTTGGAGCTCATGATAACCACATGAATGATTATTGCAATTTAATAAATTGTGTTTAGTACAACTTTCATACATATTTTATATAATAAGGTAAAGTTCCAAGTTTATGACATATATAACCTTGCAGGGACATCTGATTATCCGCAGCAAATAGACAATCCAGAGCATATGTAGGTAATGATACAGAATATGTAACGCATTTTACATGCAAAATCATGTCTTCGGTCATATATATTTATCAAAGGTTTCAACTTAATATTAAATAGATTAAAACAAGTAAACAGTATTGGTAGTCAATCGGTATAAATGGTATAATAATCAGATTTGTGTTATGGACACAATTCTTATATATTCAACTACAAGGTCGTTCTATAGATCATTTCGATTTATTTTTGGATATTTTTTTAAAGAATTATCTTCAAAATGATTATGATGTAGTGTCTCATACCTTTTATATGTAAAATAAAAATGCAAAAACAAAATTCTCAGGATGAATATATAATACTGAAATTTCTGAAAAGTACATCAGCAAATTTGCAAACGTTATCAAATTTAATGTTTATAAGCTTTTCCTTTCTTGCATAAATATTCTCTCAACATTTGTTTAATCTCAACATTTGTTTAATACGACATCAAGAGCAAAACAAACATTTGCATGCACGATTAGAATGCATGAAGATCGGAATAAATTATTCCTAAAGACATTTATTAGAAATATTAGAATTATTTAATACTGCATGTTATAGCATAATTTTAATATATACCATGCAATTATCTCGACATGACAACATAACGTAGGAATACAGGATACATGGTACATCAAAGCCACACTTTCCACTCAGTTCCTGGAACCAAACAGTTCTAAGCACCGAGGGTAAATATAACTATGCTAGAATGCAACTCGTTTTAGACCTGAGCTAAAAAGAATATACATTTGTATTTAAAAATGAAAACTGTTTGTACTTCATGAGTTGCAAACAGTTCATTGACAACTATTATTTCAAGTAAGGCTTTTTATCATTTTGTATACAAGTTTTGATAACTTATGTAGATGCAAATCAATAGCCACTTCATCTTGTAATGATCTCAAAAAACAAAAATATAGCAATATTCAATGAAACTGATAGAAATTTTGTGATATTTTGCAAGGAATTTAGAATTTTTGATGTCAAGAAGTACAGCTATTTTAGTAACCTAAACGTCACTTGTTTTTGAAACCTTGCCAAAAATAGCATTCAAATAAGATTGTTGCTGTCATGTTAAACTGAACATAAATATTTTCGTCTGAAAAATTTGCATTTTTCTTTAAAAAAAACTTTGTTATTTTCTTTGTTCCTCAAAGCTAGCACAGATGAAAAAATAAATGTTATTAAAATGACTTAAGTGATGAAATTCATCTATAATTACACATGGTAGACATTAATTTAGAGTTATCAAAAAGGCATAGATATCAAATGGCGAAACACCTCTTGTTATTAAAAAGTACACACCAGCATGTTTTTTCTTAATGTTGTAGGTCACGGTTTAAGAATCTATTGAATGTCAATAAATGGAAGAAATATGATGGAACAAAATTATATCATAAACAGATTGTATTTTGAATTGTATAATTTTGACAAGAATTTGAATTATAGGATAACGCATATAACATACGTTCTGAAAATCTGCTTCAAATGTTATAGGAATCTAACTTTTAAATTAATGAATTTTATCTGATACTTCCGTAAAACGTGTAATAAAATACTGTTCTGTGATGTTTATTTCCTTTCCCGAGCAATACTGACGCCAGTGACATGAATTGCAAAGTTAGCACGTTTTAAGTAACCGACAAAAGAGATATTTTACATAACTTACCTGGATTCAATTTAATTGGCATTGACCTCTTCGAATAATTTCTATTAGATCTTCAGAAATTTGATTACAATACAAAAAATTTTCACAATGTCAAAAATGTGTAAATCTTTGTGTGGCTGTAGTTTATTTAGGTTTTTATGGAGTAAGTATTTGATCATGGAGCTCTTGGTGTTTTTCTGTTGTTTGAACACCTTAACAAAGCGTTTTTGTGTGTTTCTAATGATAATTAACTCACTTACTTCACTTTTTTAAAAGAAACATATTTTATGACAAAGCTTAAACGATAAACAGATTGGACAAAATGAAGACAGCGCCTTTAATGCAGCTTGATGAAATATGTTCCTTTCAAAGAACGGTGACAAACAAAGTGGTTTTCAATGGGCCCTAAAGCTTACATCATTATAATTTGAATAGATATGGGACAATTAATATAAGATCTGTGTAAATCTGAGACTTAATATCGATTATCAAACTTTCAAATCATTAACCAATCATCGTCTCCATGTGACCAGATCCTAGTGATTACTGATCGGTCTATGTTTTATGTTCTAAAACATTAATTCTCTGAAGAGTATCTGGATAATTACGGTTTATCTTTTATAACGACAAATAGGTAAATTTACTATCATATATTTCAGGGCAATATTATGATAGAAATTATTAATATATGTTTCAAAACGAAAAATGATAAACACAACTGCACGGTAACAATATGCACACCGCTTGCTGTAATACATTTTAAACTATATAAATATTGGACATGTGATATTTCTTTTATAGAATAAAACCGAACAGTAGGTAAATTAGTTTCCGGTTGTTGATCAAAATGAAATCGAATTTATATTCAGTTGATTGCAACATCATTATTACCTACGTAAAATGACTCTAAAAGTAAATGTATAGACATTTAGTTATGTCTGTTTAAACATCAAATTATCATTAAGGTATAAAACTGATATAAAACATTATGTATTTACAGGTACACGGAACTCATTAAATTTGAAAAAAGCAAAGAGATTTTACTTATTTTATCTTAACAATTATAACAATGAATTACCTTCAAAAATGTTACTATTTTGTTTTGGAAAGAGAGAACCTTTACTCTCATGTAACATTCTTTATAATATTCTGGTTAGTTCTGTGAATATGTAGTTACTAGACAGGAAATAAAGACTTCTATGAAATCACTGTGCTTGAATGTCTGGTTTAAATAGGTTCAATTCGCTGTGTTTTGTTCCACTTTTTAGATAAAGATACATATCAATAAAATACATATAATCCGTACCCATAACACAATGGTATTGATTGAGAAAGTTCGGTATGAATAGACAGGCAGTGGTAAAACTACATGAGTTTAACAATACTAGATTGAGATGATTATTGAAATCAATGATATTGTAAAATGAGTGAAACTAAGTCAATAAAATTAGATTAACTAAAAATCCCCTTTACCAATTTTGCCATTTCCAATTATTGTTCGTCTGTCAAGATTATCAATCCAATTACTTAAGATTACTCAATCACGTCTGACATTACCTTAAATAGGATATAAAAATGATATGTTAGGGAAATTATCACATTTTTATGTGGTTATGTCAATCAGACAATAATCTTGCGGGTTATTGCATGCACTATAAAGAGTGTTTAAGTATAAATACCGATGTCTTGAATTACTAAAAAAATGTTATACTTGACGTCGCTTGAAAATTATAATGTCCTATTTCCAAGTTCTCAAAGAACAAGTTGAATATCAGAACAGGTCTGTAATCGTCTCTTCTATCTAGCATGTTGAGGACCTTCATAAATATATTATAATATAACAGTATGTTCCTGCTCCACACATGCAGAATGTCTTGCGAAATAGACGGTTTTAACTTATTTGACCATACTTAGTATTGATACATGTCTCTTGACTTGCAAGTCATATTATAAGTAAATATGACCAATTACATTTTACAAACACAGTTGTTTTTAAATCCAAGTTATTGTATCAAAACATAGCATTTTAAACACGTGATGTCAAGAAGCACGTGATATTGTACGCCGAATTTTGATTTTGTTTATTATACAACGTTTTCTGTTTATTTGGCATGTAAAGATTAAAGCACATACAACTTAACATGCTTTTCACGTAATTTTGAATTTGCATATTCGGATACAAACATCTCTGGCCAAACGATTTACGAGTTGTTTTTTTAACAATACTTCTTCAATTTAGAAATTTCTTAAGACACAGTACATGTTAGTGTCATTTGATCTCAATAATTTTCTAAATAAAAAATGTATTTTTTTTTTTAGTTTCGCACAAACTCTTAAAATAGATAACACATATTTATTTCAAAATCATGAAGAAGAAAAACATCTTAACAATTAGAACATTGTTAACTTTTACTAAGTCATAAAACAAAAAAAAAACAGAATAAATTCACAAACAAAACCCCAGGTGCACAACTACACATGCTGACCAACATTCCTTTTAAGTTGCATGGCCTTAGGTAAAATACTTTTTGAGCTACACATGACACAAATTGAAATTTGTAAATTTTCACTGAGTCATGAGCAATTAATCTGACATAAAACAGAATAAGTCCAAAAGCGAAATCCCAGGTACACAACTTCACATGCTGAGCAACATTTCTGTGACTCGGTGACTCTAGGTCAAACACTTTCTGAGTAATGTGCGACACTAGTTGCAAATTGCAAAATTAAGCTAAAAAACCGGAAACAAAGTGATCCCTCGGAAGCATTAATCACAACAAAATTACAAGAGAATTGCAGACTCGGTTTGATTTAGTCTGTACATGAGGGATAATGGATATGTGCAACATCCCTCACGCCCACTAGCACCGGCTTGAGGGGAACTCAATTCTCAACACTTAATAGTGCTGGCATCAATGATCCTGAAGGACCAGAAAATATAACAACACTGAAATGAAGTGCGGGGCAACTTTTTACAGCTGTCAAGGGCAATATCTCTAAAAATACTAAATAAAGATACACACAATTAGGCTATGATGCCTATGCCATATTTTTATTTGACTAAATGACAGTACATTGTAGAGTTATGGTATATTTCACTGTTTATTTATATTTTTTCCATTCATTTGTAATGCATCAACACACAAGATACGCGACTTGATAAATACATCAAAGAAATATTATCTTTATAATAACATTTGGCACTTTATAAACTTAAAGACCTTAACTCAAATTGGTGGTTTCTTGTTGTTTTGATGGAATACGAGTATTATTGATATGGTATATTATTCAAAGACTCTCAAAAACGAAAATCAAAAGCTTGCAATATATCTTCAAAATGCAGAAGATCGAATTGAATCTCTTGAACGAAACCTGGACGGCACAGAATAGTACGGGAGAAGAACATCACTCTGTTTCCATCGTGTCAATATTACTTCACCCGAAATGTATGAGACGTCAGAGGCTAATATTAATAAAACAAATGGTATAAATAACAAAATGCAACCAGAGAATCTTAAAATTAATACTGATGAGATAGTTGTGAATATTTGCAACAACATAATGAAAGTTGACCCGCCTTTAAGTGTAAACGATATTGAACGCTCCCACACAATACGTCCTGTGAAAGATGGTTATTCACAAATTCCTAGTAGATTCAAGGCATGGAAAACTAAACATCATATGTACATGAAAAAATCAAACATCATAACATATAATTGAACCAAAGTCAATGTTTTCATTACAATCGATCTAACAAGAAAGAGCTGTTCCTCGTTCAACAGCTTGAATTTGCCAGAAAATCCAGCAAAATCGATAGTTCTTGGACCAGCGACGGTTGTTTTCTTTACAAATCCTCCCCTTGCAAGCAAGGTTATATCCATAAAAGACGTGAATGACATCGATCACTTATTACGTGACTATACATGATCTCTGACAATAGGATGATCAGTGATTATGAACTTAAACTACATTTCGCTTTTCAACGAATACACCTTGAAATTATGTGTAAATTTATGCATGTGTATTGTGTCTTATTTTTCGAAATGCACACATATTGGAATCAATATACTGTCCTAGGATGATAACTTGAGCCTTTGTTTACATAACAAAGACCAATAACAATGCAAAAAATAGGTTAGGCAGATCAATGCCACAACCTATAAAAATGAAAATAAATCTACATATTACCATATGACTTGTTAGCGCAGTAGGTAGAGCAACCGTGTCAGTAATGTGTTTTACCCGTACAGGCAGAAGTTCGACTACTGGTAAGACACATTTTCTTTACCTCTGAACAGCCAATTGTTCAGAAAACAAGTTTGACCGGGTTTTTTTAATATACGTACATGAATATGATATCAAATATTTTATTACCCTGTCATAAAAAGATACACAAAGAAATAAGATAAAAGAAATAAATATATATTATAAAATATATATTATAAGAAGAAAACGAAAACGAAAACGAAAAATAGATACAGACTAATGATAAAATAACAAAGTAAGAAGAAAAAACTGTTGTTATAAAATAACACTAAGTGGGGTTCGAACCTATGAGTACAAAACACTAATAGTTACAAATACTCCGACCTACCGACAGAGCCATAACGGTAATACACAAACGATTCTGTAAGAATAATGCTATATAGTATATGTAAGTGTTTACTTTTACGATATCGGATAATAATCCAGATAACCCCGTTTTTCGACTTTCCCATGTACCGTTAAAACCAAATTATCATCTTAGGACAGTATCAATCAGTGATTATATACACTTTGACTTTGACCTTTATGTTTACATATTGTATATAATTATATACTTATACATGTATTATTTTTTGAAAGTCTTACCTGGTTGAATATAAAAGTTGAATTACATTTCTCTGTAAATCCGGTATTCTATTTAAAGAATTCTTCTTTCTTATCAAATCACTATAATAGTTTTTTGACAACACTAAAATCCCCTTTGTAAATTCCTATGTAATATTTTTCACAAGCATCTTTATAACACATGTGACTTCATAACAATTAATTTTAATACATACACGAAATGCTAGAGTGTAAATGTTTCTTTCTTTAAAGGAAGATACTCATTATTTAAAATGTATCTTAGCAAAAATTGTTGCATTCTACAAGAAAATGTTAATCATATCAATCTTTTTAAATCATTAATTTTGGTAATTATATTTTAACAAAGTTTATCGTTCTAATGTCGCGGATAAGTTAGAAAATGGAGCTAATCCAGTATATTGTCACACTTTTTTACACATTTTGGTTGATACAATGCGTTTTCCTACTGTATTTAATCTCTTTTGCATTTTTGTGCAAGAACAAAATTAATGTATTTTATCATCCATAATTTCACGTACAATGAAAAAAATGTATAAATTCAGTAGTTATACTTTGTAAATATGTTAAGTATGTTTGTATTTTTATTCATTTACTTTTTTGTTTCATAGATTATCAAATAAATGTAGGTCGCGTACCTTTAGAAATGTTTAGGGCACGTTTTTTCCGTTTTCCCCGTTTTTCATGTATCTCTTCTGAAAACTTAATCAATTGTCATATAACAGTAAGTTTGTGTTTTGACATAGAAAAGCATGATTTATCTCAGTTAATATGAGTAGCTTTTATTATCCGTTATGATAACCACACTCTTTACTTGTTACTTTTTAAAATCTATTCATATTTGTGATTCATTTTTTTACGGTTGTCATATTTTCGTATCATTTATATGCATGTTAGAAGGAATCATTGTTGCCTTAAAGTATTTTCTTCTGTAATATTAATTTCCGGGAAGGGCTTAATCTTAATCTATCTCTCACCATAATTTAAACATTATTAAATTAAAATTTCCCATTCTAAAGAACAAAATGCATTTGTTTCCAATGAATAATGTGCCTCTAAAATGAAAACATGATCTTATTCGACCAGACATCTTATACTTTGCATTATTAACACCAATGATGCATAAAATGTTACATACACAGAACAAGTAATTGTTCAATTGTCGAGCCCATTTGCTTTTCTATTTGGAGTAACATATCATAAATATGCATAACTTCTGCATTATAATTCTCGTATAGGCATGTCTTCGTGGATGAAAAACAACAAAGCGTTAAATATACGTCCATCATACTTTAAATCGCATTTTAAGTTAACATTTTATCGTATCATTGTTCTCTTATTTTTTAAAATTTGTATTGAACTAAAAACTTCGGCTATAATTTTAATTCAAGAACATGAATCAAACATTAATGCTTACATAGCAATAGTAGAAAAACTAGATTGTGTAGATGTTTAAAGTAATAATGTTAATAATGTAATACGGGGTGCAATAGCCAAATTAGTAGGACAATAACACAAAATAAGAGTAAAGCTTTGTGTTTATTGTAAACATATGAGGATTTTTTATAAAGTAGAGGATGAGAAACATGTTTTTACTTGTATGTGTTCATTGTATTATAAAACTCCATGTATGAATTAAATGATAAGTATTTTTCATTATTATTTTTTAATAACTTTTTTTTGGTTGAAACGTCTGGATAAGTGGATAAGTATTACTAAACGAGCATATTCTGGCAAGACCTGCTTTTTATTTTAAAGAATAAAAAAACATATTTTCTCAAACAATGATAATCAACATAGTAAACATCAGTTGCTAGGATAATTCATTAAAATGTTTTGTTACATCACTCTAAATCATGTATCATATCCGACTTATTGGCAATAGTCGTTATCGTTTTATTATGAGGACGCAACTTTGTATTCACATTATATTGTATAGTCTACATCAACTCTAAAAAATGATGTTTAATCTAGGCGTACTTTTTTATAATCTTATATGTTATATCATTATGATATGTATGTAAAGGAAATATTATAAATAGCACATGCCCAAACTAAAATTGCGGACAACTGAATTATGTTGATAAGAAAATCAAATAATTCAAAGTATAATAACTTGTTTTTTTCTTACAATATGTCAATAAGTATCAAGATGCTTTCACATTGTCTTGTACCAAGCTTTTGTGATGAAAAAGATTTTTATTGACCTAAAAAGCTTGAAATATGAAGCTCCATGGCAAATGTTAGCATTGGAATGAATACGGTATGATATTGTACGGTATGATCATACATTTATGAAGTAGAATGAAAATATCATCACACAATTAAGATACATACGATTTGAATTGATTTCAAATAAAACAAGAAGCGCCGCAATGCGACGAAAACCAGGTTTTCAACGACCAAGTTTTGATGTGACAACAATCAATAGGTCAAAGTGCACTGAAGTTATTGAGTAGATACTGAAAATTCTTTTGTAAGCAAATTACCTTGACCTTGTACCCAGATATCTAAGTGGCAATCCAAAGCTGCCACTCAGCAAGTTCAATGTCAAAAGGTCAAAGCAAACTCAAGTTATAACATGAAAACTAAATGCATTAACCTTGATCACAGACACCTGGGTAGCAATCCCAAGCTGCCTCTTGATATAAGCTACCCATTCATCAAGTTTGGTGTCAATAGGGCAAAGCAATCTCAAGCTATTGAGCAGAAACTGAATTTCTATTTTTAGTAACAGTGACCTTGACCTTGATTACAGACACCTGGGTAGCAATCCCAAGCTGCCTCTTGATATAAGCTACCCATTCATCAAGTTTGGTGTCAATAGGGCAAAGCAATCTCAAGTTATTGAGCAGAAACTGAATTTCTATTTATAGTAACAGTGACCTTGACCTAGATCACAGACACCTGGGTACCAATCCCAAGCTGCCTCTTGATATATCCTATCCATACACCAAGTTTGGTGTCAATAGGCCAAAGCAATCTCAAGTAATTTAGCGGAAACTGAATTTCTATTTTTAGTAGCAGTGACCTTGACCTAGATCACAGACACCTGGGTAGCAATCCCAAGCTGCCTCTTGATATAAGCTATCCATATACCAAGTTTGGTGTCAATAGGCCAAAGCAAACTCAAGTTATTGAGCGGAAACTGAATTTCTATTTTTAGTAACAGTGACCTTGACCTTGATCACAGACACCTGGGTACCAATCCCAAGCTGCCCCTTGATATAAGCTATCCATACACCAAGTTTGGTGTGAAAAGGCCAAAGCAAACTCAAGTTATTGAGCGGAAATTGAATTTCTATTTTTAGTAACAGTGACCTTGACCTTGATTACAGACACCTGGGTAGCAATCCTAAGCTGCCTCTTGATATAAGCTACCCATTCATCAAGTTTGGTGTCAATAGGGCAAAGCAATCTCAAGTTATTGAGCAGAAACTGAATTTCTATTTATAGTAACAGTGACCTTGACCTAGATCACAGACACCTGGGTAGCAATCCCAAGCTGCCTCTTGATATAACCTATCCATACACCAAGTTTGGTGTCAATAGGCCAAAGCAATCTCAAGTTATTGAGCGGAAACTGAATTTCTATTTTTAGTAACAGTGACCTTGACCTAGATCACAGACACCTGGGTAGCAATCCCAAGCTGCCTCTTGATATAAGCTACCCATACACCAAGTTTGGTGTCAATAGGCTAAAGCAAACTCAAGTTATTGAGCGGAAACTGAATTTCTTTTTTTAGTAACAGTGACCTTGACCTTGATCACAGACACCTAGGTACCAATCCCAATATAAGCTACCAATACACCAATTAAGTTTGGTGTCAAAAGGCTAAAGCTAACTCAAGTTATTGAGCGGAAACTGAATTTCTATTTTTTAGCAACAGTGACCTTGACCTTGATCACAGACACATCGGTAGCAATCCAAAGCTGCCTCTTGATATAAGCTACCCATACACCAAGTTTGGTGTCAATAGGCCAAAGCAAACTCAAGTTATTGAGCGGAAACTGAATTTCTGTTTATAGTAACAGTTACAGTGACATTATTCACAGACACCTGGGTAGCAATCCAAAGCTGCCTCTTGATATAAACTATTTACACAAGTTTGGTGTAAATTGGCGAAACAAACTCAAGTTATTGAGCGGAAACTCAATTTCTGTTTATAGTAACAGTTACAGTGACATTAATCACAGACACCTGGGTAGCAATCCTAAGCTGCCTCTTGATATAAGCTACCTACACACCAAGTTTGGTGTCAATAGGCCAAAGCAAACTTAAGTTATTGAGCGGAAACCAAAAGTTGACGCCCGCCCGCCCGCCCGCCCGCGCGACTTCGGCATTACAATAACCCGGTTTTCGTTGAAAACCTGGTTAATTATTAACAAATGGTCTGAAGCGGAAAGGAGCAACTTTAGATATTTCAAGCACTATTTGAAATAAAGCATTTACGGGTACATTGCAATAGGATTGTGATTTACAATTATAGGGCCCAATAATAATGAATCGTTGTTCACCCTGTACAATGTTGAAGAAGATATATAATGTCTTTGTATCTAAAATTATTATCTGTATATCGAAAATGATTAAAAGAACACATTAGAAGAAACTTTTTGCAGATATTAACAAATTCATTTAAATTATTACGTTTAAAGTAAGTTAATATCTTGAAAATGATATAGGGTATATTGAAAAATTGTAGATTAATATTAATTTTATTTGTAGATTTAAATAAAATCATATTGATTTATTCAAGAGCTACTTAAGATATAAATCATAGTCTTGAAAAGGTTCTTTTCTTACTTAAAATATGACATTTGATTTGAGATTATTCGTAATACAATATTTTAATTTTTAATGCTATGAAACAAACTATATTTAGTTTACTTGCAAACAGTTTAGAAATTGACAAGCTAATCATTGTTACACAAATGATGAGGACGTTTTATGGTTGACACTTTGTCTTGATATCTTCAATATTATAGAGAATGTGTAAAGTCTGATCCAAAATACCACTTTGGTAAAAGGTTTCTGTAAAGTTAATTCTACCAATTTTCTCAAAATATTAGATTGGATTGGACATCACCGTCAGTCGCTAAACAATATTGATATAACGAATACAATTCCTCTTGATATGAGATATATGTTGTCCTGTGACCTCATTTTATGTGTTATTATACGACAAACTAGCACAATTATTCTCAACAGACTGTCCTTAACTCTTCAAAAAAGATAGAGGGACCTAGATTGAGCAATTAATTTTGAAGTTCAACAAATATCAATGCAACTTGCTATATAGTTTTATCTAAATTTTTACACTATTAACAAATCATATTCTGAGAGAGGTAATTTAGTGCTTCAGATTATTGCACTATAATTCTAATCTTCTCGATCTGATTGACATTAATCATGAATTATAAATTAATTAAAAGACAGTTCGAGGAAGTAATTTTTATTTCAACAGTCAAAGAATGCTATAAATCCCTGCTAAAATAACAGCTCTGGTAGTAATACTTTAGCAAAATCAGAACTTTTCAACCAGCCATTTATTCAAATATGTAATTGTATCATTTTGGGCATCTTTTGATTAATGGAAAATAAGCAAGCCTATAAAACTTATTTTTATTTTTATTTGACTTCCAAACTTACAATGGAAATACGAATTTATAAGGTAATTATTTACATCATTTGCACGTTTCTTAATAAGTAGAATAATGCATATTAACCAAATGAATAACTAATTTTAGAAGGTTTTAAATTAGTAATGATTTACACATTCACGGAAACTTGCAAGTTACAAGAATTTCGTTAATTTCTGTTAAAAAAATACATGATATATCATCGTTATTTATGTTGATGGGGAAATTTATATTTACTTTGTATGACAATGCAAGGACTTAAGCCTAAAGTGTTTTGCTGTTAGTATATCTTATTAGGCCACGAAGAATAAAGATGCGTCATTTTGAAAGTTATATGCAAGGGGCGTTATGTGTTGAAGGGTATTGTGACTTGATTTGTTATTTAAACATTGTTTGGCTATTAAAAGGACTCCACTGAAATGTTTTGACAACAGTGAAGTTAATCAAAAATCTGGAAGCAATCTGGGACAATTCTAAAATTATTTCTTTTTTTTTACATACGTAGTCAAGACATGGTTATATACAAATGACATATTTGTACAATGGCTTTTAATTTACAGATCACTGTCAAGTTAGATATCTTAACATTATAATAAACGCAAATTTTGACAAAATATCATTATCTTGCTACGTTGTCAAAAAAAATAAGTAGAAAAAATCATATAAACAAAAAAATAAAGTATATGTGCTCTGTCAGCAATAATCATACAGCTTGATAACCTTCATCAGTTATAAGACAAAATAAGTGGCATGAAGTGGTATGTGCCGATAGATTCAATTCTGAAAGAGAGCTAGGAGTTTATTTCCAAATAAAATCCTGAAAATATGTCCATGCGTACACAGTGGGTACATCAAACAATCATATGATATAATAAAAGGCCAATGCTCATTATGATTTAAAGGAAATTCTATATCTAACAGAATTGTGAAGGCCTTAGTAAAATCTATAAACCCAGTATAAAATTACTTATTATAATTCGACTCATACTTTAATAAAACATAAGTATGATGTGTGCTTGTTTTGTGAACCAGGCCAGTGTTTTGATAACAGATTTTGGTCTTCAAGCTCTCATAACATGCATAAAAGTTGTTTGCTAATTTAAATATAGAAGCTTAAAATACCATATCTCAGTCATTTCTGTAACCGTGAGTGTGGACTTTACGGGTGAAATAAAATTTGATATACTTTGAATCATGAAAACTAAACCAATTTGCTATGGAATTTAAACTTTCAGAAGATTTTAGTCAAACGAAGATTTAAAACGTACATATCTTGTTTCTAAATTGGCATTTATGTAAGCTTAAACTTAAGCTTAAGACCACTTCATATAATTATTTTGAATTTATTCTGCTGAATCGGAATACAACAATGCAAAGGACAATTCGGCGATGAACAGAATAATTTGAACCATTTTATTACTGTTACATAACATTTTATTTTCATTGTAGAGATTAGACTATCATATTGTGGTACATTTACAGCGATGATCAACACATTCTGGGATCGTGTTCGCGGAAGAACATGTGCAGTCTTTAGTTTCAGTGCAATATGGAGCTGAAATAATACAAAACATTCATTTACATGGATGTTGTTTAAAAATACAACGCAGAACAACAGGTTTTTTCTTACCAATTACTAATTGCAATGACATTTACCTTATCAAGTACAAATGTATGCACATGACATTTTTAGAAATGTTTTGAGTGCCGAAGTGTAAAATTGCAAATAGATTTCCTTCAAAACGATTATGATAAACTGACAAAAAAAGATTCTCTAACATTACCTATACATTGGCAACGATTACTTGAGCAATGAAGATGTTTGTCGGCTCCGCATTTCCAGCCATGACTTACACACTGATACGTTGTCACACAATACTCCCCACTTACATACACTGAAACATGCTAGAGTCAGCACATTTTACAGAATAAACGTATATTTTTTACCAGTTATTAAAGGGACATATGCAGGAAACTAGCAGATTGCTTACTTTTCTGAGCTACAATTGTTTCGATCATGTCTGGAAAATACAAGCTTTACTTGAATGTTAACAAACAATAATATGTTAACAAACAATATCAAAATAAACAAAGAGATTAATACGATAATTTTACTGTGAATATCCGGTTTTTAGATCTCTTGATATATAATGTTTGATATTAGAAAGTACTTACCAACTAAGGCAAATAGAACACCAAATATAAGACCTCGCATGATTATTTTGTATGAAATCTATAGTTTAAATGGTGAAAATTAGGACAATTTATAGAGATAATTACAGATAAGAATATTTTCATTACATTTAGGTTATATGATGTGACAACTATGTCACGAATAGTATTTCCTACTAAATTATAAAAGTGCACTAAAATTTTAATATCTTAAGTCTTGTGTGAATAACATGTTGTTTCTTTCCTCTTTGTTTCACATTTACATCTATTTACTATGAAACACATTTTGATTTTATTCAACATGATGTGATTACATTAAATGTTGTTGAATAATCTAACTATGCAAACAGTTTATTGAGTAATGAACGAGCAGACCACTGCAGAATAAATATTATGATAACTGCTCGATCGAGTGGCGAAAATATTTTAAAAGTGTGCAACAGTCAAAGTGTGACGCCACACTATTGTTTGCAAAAATATTAAAGACTCTTAATGTAATGGTACAATTCACTAAATATGACAAATAATATATCATTTAATCTAAGATTAATTTCATTTGCGAAAAAAAATATTGCAGCTGGAATTCACGCAATTATACTAGAGGCAGTAAAATCGTTTATTTTATCAATCATGGATGGTTTTCTTAATGGTCTAGAACTGGAGTTATGTCAGTAGAAAACGAAAATAGTTGTCTCATTATGAAAACGATAATCGTAAAATATCGGTAAAGCAACTTAATTATCTGCTGATTCAGCTTTAAGTTACAGAAGATGAAATAATGTTCGATTTTCCGGATGTACAAAAACAAACAATGAGAAAACAAATTAAAATGAAAAACAAAATCAACCATAAGTAGTAAAAGGTATCTTACTTAAAAATATATTAGTTGTTAATGATGAGAATCAGACGTTATTGTCTGCTGTCACCGTTACAATTTAAGATTTTTGGCTGTATATGCTTAAACTACACCTACATTTATACTCTTTGTTAGACGCTGCGTGCACGCAGCAACTCATGTATATGCATTTGTCTTTTCAACAAAGGGAATAAATTTAGCATTATTTGTTGTTTTCTTTAATTATTTTTGGTTGTTGTGTCAACAAAATCAGTAAATTTAAATTTAATTTTAATTTAATTCCTTAACGGACGCAACGGGTGCACCGGATTCTTCGGAAAAGTGTATAACTAGTTACCATAATTGTGTTGCATGACTAAAAGTAACCTAGTTTTTTTCGTTTTTAAAGAAATAACTACACCATGAAGGCTCTACGGCAACCATTCACTTCATGATATATGTTAAAACTTTTACGACAGCTGAAATAAGTGATGGAATTCAATTTTGCCATTCTTGGTTGATTGTAGCTAAGAACACTTAGGATTTCTCCCTTCTTTTTGCTGGTAATTCTTTGCTAGTTTATATGCCAAAATTAGAGGCTATAAATATTCTATTTCTTATCAGCATCAAATCAAACGGCCCCACTGTCTTATGGTTAATGTTTTTCTTTTTTTAATTTGACTAAATATTTACTGTGTGTATTACAATAAAGGGAATCCCACAACACCTCTGTGTATGATTTGCACAAATGTGCATGTATAATACGATTTCAAAAGCACGTCTTGATAAAATCACACATTCGTATAATACTCTAAAATCAGTGATATTTCTTGGACACTGAAATCCTTTTAACCATACTAGTAAAAAAATGCTTACACTTCTTTTAAATTTTCAATAATTTCTCATGAATACTTTATTCAACATTTAATGTACTATTTATTTTTAAATTTCCGTTTAAAATAACGAATACCATTAACGGTCATACCCCTTACTTATGTGTATGAAAATAAAGAACAAAGACAGATAAACAACACAGCTAATATTCTTTGTAAAATATGTTTGGTTAATGCATGATGAAAAGATAAGGTTTTAAATTAGTGTATTTTCGTTTGTTGCAAAAACGTTATTGATATAGTATTGCTAAAATTCTGAAATCGTTATCTAAATTACTTGTAAACGAGGGTTAAATGAAATGAAAATTATTGAGTACGAATAATATTTTCTTTTTCGTTCGTGTTGGCCTTTACCTTTTTACAGCACAGGATTTTTTCTATACGTACATGTATATATTGGTTCAAAAGGAAAACTTTTAAAACGTCTACATTGTTCCCGAAATATTATGACATCGATGCATGTTATTTATTTATTCCTTTCATTTTTGTTTATTTTATATGAATTCATATTAGTTCTATTGCGTTTGAAGCTGTTGGCTTTTTGAAACACTCGAATCGATCCCATTTTTCTGCTAAGCACTATTAACAATGGTTGTTTCTTAGAAAAAACAACAATTAAAACATTCCGCCATAAAAAACAACAACAACAAAAAAAACAGACAAAAAAAAAACAAGAGCAAGACAAACAAACATCAAAACCACAGATGGGACAAGTGTTTATCACATGCATATACCAAACACTTGCAAAAATATGTTTCCTTTAAGGAACAAGTTTAATGATTTTTAGCCATATAAAAAATAGATTCCACTCGTTAACAATAAATAATGCATTTCGATATATTCTAATTAGCATAATAAAATTACTATCATTTACAGGTACATTTACTTTCTAAAAACGATTTTCCTTCCATAAAGTAGATAACATGGATCATGTGGAATGTACTTTACAAGCAAATGCTGTTAATACCATGTCACTACGTACATGCATGGTAATTGTCCATACTATAATTTCTTGACATTGTTTCAGACACTGATACTGAAATAAACATTGTATAATAATTGCTTAGTTTTACTTCAGTAGATAAATACCTAAAGTACATTTATTTACACTTTCGCCAACTAATATAACGTACTCTTGTATAACGTGTTTAAGAAATTGAACCAAACAAATCATGTTTTGAAGGCATCTTACCAATTTTCTCAGATAATTAAATTGGGCTTGGCATCACCTCCAGGCTGAAAACACAATTATGAGATTACTACCTCTTGATTTATATTCGTTGGTTTTTCAGCGGGGGATATTTTTGTGACATCATTATTTTCTAATTTAATAAAAATGAAATAATAACTAGACCGATATGACGATAACTGAAATGAAAAATAACTTTGAAATTAATATTTTTAACATTAATATATATCTTGGTTGATAAGTTTATCCCATTGAAACATTTAAATTAGGCTTCAATAGTCATTAATGTTGGAAAACAAGTATTGACCTTATAAAGATGCTTATAAATATATGTTTCCAGTCTAGTCTTTTTACCAATATTTGTTTCATATTCTCGTCTTACGATGCCTTCTCTTGTGATTCACTGTCTTAAAGAAAATTGAATTTAGAATATAGCTACCTGATATACGTATGGAAAAAAAGAATAAGATATTTTCCTTTGATACATTACTCTTCTTACCCATTTTGAGACATACCCAAATGTAATTTATTTCTCACTTTTTCTTTAAATTTACCAAATCAACATTGGAATTTGAACAACATTATACTATGCCCTCATGATTTCTTTTGATCTATGTGGGACAGAAAACTGATACAAAAGAAATATTTGGTCTAAAATAAGTTTATTAGCAGTTCATATTTTTATGGGATAAATTGAAAAGCCTGTACCATATAGTAAGGAAACATTAAAACGAATGTTTTCCCGAAAATAAATCACAATTTCCTCGTAAAATAGAACTGCATTGAAATATTTTAGGTCAACCGTGCGGTGTCACTTCCCCACATATAATAAAATGTCTCACGGTATGGGCACTGTTAACATGATGCTTAAGAAGAAATAGCTTCATGTTTCCAATTATGTCTACAGTGTGTTATCATACCTTCAGATATTGTAAACTGTATATCTAACTTAATAAATAAATATGCGAGAAATATCTGTTGTTGTTATTGTTTCTTTTTTTGCGATGACTGTTTTTTAAAGTATTAAAGTATACCTATGAAACATTCTTTAGAAAGGGCACATATGAATTTGATAATGTTTACATAATGTTTTCAGAAAATATAAGATGGTTGTATCCTTGCTTGTTACCTGAAGAAATGAACAATTAATGCGCAATAATAATTATCATAAAAACAAACTGTAAAAAGTAGCTGTTTGACTTCTATAAAAAAAAGTAAATCACTTTAGGTGTCCTTTTTTTCTAAAATCAACAGTTTAAATGATAGTTCAGGTTATTTGCCAATGTGTAACTTTTTGGATACTATAAAAGTACAATTATTTGAAAACAGAATGAAAACAATTTTTTAAGGCATAATGGGTCGTTAGTAGCGTAAGTAGTACAGAACTAGTCTCGTCCTGCCTTAAAGAAACATGTTTGTATGATGACAAATCGTTGGTTCTCTATTATAGATACATGTAGTTTGTAAAACTGATATTATCTAAAGACCATTACGTGACAGCATTTTAACATCTATGCTTGGAGTGAAACAACAGCAACACATAAAGTGCTATAAGGTTTGCTATGTCTGTTCATAGGCTGATCTGTCAAACATGTGTAAGATTATTGTTGATTGTATTAATGTAACAAAACAAGGTAAAACATTGTGAAATTGTATGAGTGTTTTATATAATAAACGATCTGCTTGATAGAGAGAAGCGTTATAAAACAGTAATTCATCGCATCGCTTTTGTTCTACAGTGGGACACACTTGTAACGAATATGTGTTAACCGTTTACCCGATGAGCTTATTGTGAAAAATGGCCGTTTTCACTGAAAAGCCTCCTGTTACAAGCTCAAACTGCTACAAAACTATGAAAAATGCTTCAATATCGATGAAACTTGGCACAAATATTGACTGGACCATAGCCTCTGTAACAGCATGCTTAATTGTAAATTTCCTGTTACCATGACAACGGGGGACGTCTCAAAATTGCCAAAAAATACTATTTTGCATTGTTCTATTCCATCAAAACTTATTTCAAAGTGCTGCAACTTGTCATTGAATTGAGATATCAGTATCGGTTACGACCTGAGGCCATTTTTTAGCTTGTCACATGTCCAAAATTTTCTTTTCGATGAGGGAAACTACCGCCCCCTTCACTTCAACCCCCCCCCCCCCTTCCGGAAACAAAATGGAGCACATCCCCTTTTTGGTAACCCCCTGATGTACCATTTTGATTGTGCGGCGCTGAAAAAGTGGTCATTTCAACAGTGTTTTGGGCCTGAATAGGGCATTTTTTCACCGTTGAGGCCTGAAAAGGGGGGACAAAAGCCGCCAAAACACGTAAGGGAAAAGGTTAAGGGAGATAACATTATATCGAAAGAAAATGAATTCACAAACATGCACCCTTCATTATTAATTATCTGGTCACGTGCTTAGAACGAATTTTGAAAAAGCGATGAATAATTATAACAAACTATGCGCTGAACGTTTACTGGTGAAAGGAAATGGTCTTTACTGAATTTAGTAAAAGGATTGATACAATGTTTAATATTCACTTGAGAAAATGCATGTACTTGAACACTTTCACCAGTCATATAGATTGATTAAAGAAACTTACTCCTTCTCTCCTGCCACAGTAGTTACGGATCAGTAATAACATACATTTAATTAATGGCTTAAATGTTTTCCGTATACATAGTAAATTGTCATGTTCGATTTTGATATCTTAAAATCGTTTAAAAACATTCAATATCATATGGAATGTATACACATCTGTTTAATTCCTCCCACTGTTAAAGCGAGCATCAGTCATTATAAGAAGTCCCAGGCAGGGAACTGTACAATCACAGTCCAGTATTCAAAATGGTTAATTTCTATTATTAAAACGCAAGAAATCAGCGGAAGAAAAACAAGATAAGAAAGGGAAAAAGAGGAAGATAATTGCATTTATTAAGTGTTTTTCTTTTATTTACATGTATCTTGTTATATGCATCAAAATACTGCGCCCGTAACCGGGTGGTTACGGTAAAAAAAATAATATCCCTTTCTTCTTATCGCGGTGGGTTCGAAGTTCACAAGCGGCGCAGGATTCTTTCCAAGACGGAAGTTAATCAAACGTCGGGTTTTCTTCTTTGCCTGGTATTTTGTTCGTTAAAGCACGTAAAATCATCCTCTACTATAGCTGGAAGGTCGTCAAATGACTTTGACAGTGTTGTTGCGATAAAAAATCAATCCAACAAACACACAGAAATTTTAAAAAATGAAAACATTTTGTCACGGCTAGTATTGGATATAACGAACCAGTTCTATCCAATTCGACATGACGCATAATGACTATTGTATAAATGGACAATTAAAAATTAAATTTAAGTTGGATTTTTTATGTTATAAGTTCTAAAACAATACTCAATCATCATTTACCTGAACCATCTGTTGCTTATGTTGCTTTTTTGCAATCATTATATTATAGATCAAGACACTAACTTTGTTTCAAAATTGTAAAATAATATCTTACATTTTTTTAAACATTAGTAAAGGCATGTAGGCAATTTTCTAAAGAAGAAAGAAATTTCGTTTCGCTTCTGAAGTAAATTGAATATTCTTTCGAAAAATCAAATAATTTCGATTGAAATAAAGCCTTTCCCGATTAAGGCAACATGAAATTGTACACAATAGGTAAAACTATATGTTCTGATCATAGCCATAAATAAGACAAGACTTGTAAAGGAGGACAGCGTGCTAGGCTATTATGAGTTCTTACTAGTAATAGATAAATACAGAATCCCTAAAGAAAGCCCAACACGGCAAAATTGAAAATGTTGCAGGCTCGGTTTGATTGAGCCTGTTCATGGACGGTACTGGAAAGTGCAAGTTACCGTCCACGCCCCCTAGCACCGGCTTAAGCAGAATTCAACATTTAACATGAACTGGTAAAATTTAGAATTTTGAAACATCCGCAGATGTGAAACCTTGATATTGTGGAGTTTTCAAATTTTAAAATAATTTTCTAAATTTTTTGTATGTAAGATTAAATAGCAAATTCAAAAAGAAAGAGAAAAATAAAATATATGTTGATGTGCATAAGACAGCTTCATCCTCACAGCAAGCACACTTTATACAAAAGTACATTATCTAATTATTCTGAATAAAACATATGATAATCTGAACATATTTCTTTAAAATGTGAGTTTTTCAAGCGCCTTGACTTAAAAAGATGAGAAAAACAAACATAACTTTAGTTTGTTAATTATTAAAAATATCGAAAATTTCTTTCATAAAATTTTCTAAAATTTTTGTATGATAATTAAAAGGTGCAAGTCAATTTATTTTGTGTCATTAACAATCAATCCACGATGCGATTGATAATATTTGACCTCATTCTATGATCTTTACTTTTTTTGTTCACTCCAGTTATTGAGTTTGTCACTTACTGTTATGAGAAAGAGAGGTTTGTAGTACGGTGGCATATTTCTGCCACCAGATAACTAACTAGTAAATTATTTGTTTGTTTGTTTGTTTCATTTTACGCCATTTCCCAACAGTATTTCAGTCATACAGGCGGGAAGTTTCCTAACCATCGTTCCTGGAGAGTTACACCAGTACTAGACTACCTTCCTCCGTGCTAAACTACCAACCCACGCCAGAGAGTTAAATGGATTAGAAATCACCGGCTCTAACCCCTCGACCACGGAGGCGGTAACCAGTTAATTAAGAGGTTACCTTATTACGTAACTAGTCAACCACCTATATGGTGGCATATTTCTGCCACCAGATAACCATATAACTAACTAGTTAATTAAGAGGTTAACTAGTTACGTTACCAGTTAATCTCTTAATTAACTAGTTAGTTATCAGCTTATCTTGTGGCAGAAATATGCCACCATAGACTTAATATTTTACTTGTAAAATAATAAAAGGATGGCAGTTCTAGGAACTAACATGCATTTATTTCCCGTTATGATCTTTTATGCATTAAAAAAATACTAGTTTAGCTACTAGTTAACCACAGAGGTAACTAGTTTATTCAGAGATTTACTAGTTACGTAACAAGTTAACCTCTTAACTAACTAATAAGTTATATGGTTATCTCGTGGCAGAAATATGCCACCATATTGTAGTACAAAACGGGTGGTGATAATCATTTTCTTCATTTTACGCATTATGCAGTAGTGACCCTCGATTTACGCAGTGCGAACGTATCCAGAAAATACGAAAAATGAGCTTAAAAAGTATTTAAGGGCTCTAACCCAATTTCAGCGAAAAGAGTACATTTCCTATTTCCATAAGAATATCTGCCTTTATCAACAGAAGTTCATAAATAAATATACATGGTTGCAGTCCGAATTCAACGGAATATTTCCGCATGATATAAAGGCTGTTTTCATAAAAATGTAAATTACTCTTTTATAAACGACATACCTCATATACCGCAAAGCTGAAACGGTAAAAGTTTATTTGTACACTCGGATAAGATGGGAAAATCTTATATTTGCCGTTTACATCAAGTCTAACACTGTGATAGAGCGCATACACGAGTTAATTATAATTAAAAATCGTATATGGACTAGTGTAACCGTAGTATTTTTCTTTTAAATCATAAGTTCTGAGCAGTATTTGATAAGGTTTACAACACTGTTAAAAAGGTTGCACTACAGACTACTTGGTTGTTAGGCCCACGACAAATATTTTTATATTTTTTTACATATGTATAAAATGCAGCTTTAATGTTAGAAATTATAGAAATATAGAACATTTAACATCGTATCGCTTACTAATAAGATTCCAGAATATGATAAAAACTGTTTTCATCAAATTTATTGTTTTTGATTAGTTGACAATAAATACTAGTATACATTTAAATTACTCGATATTGTTTCCTTTGACATGTTTGATAAGCAGAGATGATACTGTTTTGTAATATTTAATTTTTTTTTTGCTTCTTTGTTTTGCTCCTTTTAAACAACCCTATTTGGCAAGTCTCTGAAAGTGCGTGTTTAACAAAAGTTTCAAGAGTTTTTTTTCAAAATACATCCGGAAATAAGCCTATGCGTACAGATTGTGAAACAAACACGCTTATAAATAGTTAAATAGTGAATCAAAACTTTATAAACATATATTATTAATTAAGCCACATTGTACTTTTTAGTAAAACAGGAAACGTTAAACAACAATACTATCTCTTTTTGACATGATAAATCAATATGTCTCGCATTATAATGATACCCAGGTAAGTACATACTTAGGACAATAATATATCAATTGGGGTATAAAAACAAAACAAAACAACAAAAAATGAAAACAAGTGCCGGAAAAAAGTCACATATAAATAAAACAAAAAACACAGTCCATGAGTTAACTTATTTAATTATTTGCCAACCCTATAACAAGTAGAGAAACTGATAGTGAACAGCATGGATCCTGATCAGACTGCGCGGATGCGCCGGCTGGTCTGGATCCATGCTGGTCGCAAACCCACTTTGTTGGTTTTGTCGTGCCACGGCTCATTTATCTTTTTCAAGTGATTTCGTATACAATAAAACTTTTAACGTTTTACAAGTTAATACATGGTATCTTACTTAAACTTTTGTAAATATTTAAAGAGAAAGAAACAAGTCTAAAAGTTTATAAATATTGCCTAGTACATATAAACAATAAAACTTAGTTTGAAAATGATATTGTTATGTTCTTATTAAATTTGATCAGATTGCATTTATACTCGCCGGAACATCATTTTAGAGATCTTGAGTGACTCATACTTTCTAAATGGATAGTATATCATCCCACCTTCCGACTTGACAGGTCGTTGTGTACCAGGAGTAACATATTCACCGTTTAGATTTGCCCTAGCACAATTGTTATACCACCATCCACCATGGTCCATTATAGCGCAATTTCTATCACTGGATCCATCACGATCCATGTCAAAAGTTGAAAAATGGCTACCATTGTGATATGATGAATCATCTCCAGCGCCTGTATTGAAAACAAAACAATAATGTAAGTCAGTGAATCACGTTTCATTAATCTTAACATCGTTAATAATGTTATAAAATGACTATGTTATTATACAACTTGAAATATTTTTTGTAAATTCTGTAAACATCAAATAAAATTTAGAATCGAACATGTCAATGAATACCTGCAGTTCCGACTCCCTTGTCGATATGAAGAGTATAATACGGCCTTTCACCGAGTCTAAAATTTTGAAATGTTTCGTATACAGATGTTCCGTCAGCTGCCGTCAGATCCAGTCTCAGCTCTGTTTTCCCTCGAAAAACCATTTCGTAGATATTTTCAAGGCCTGAATAAAAAAGTATCTTTCTCAGAACAATCTGATAAAATGTAAGCTCATATTTATATTTACCTGACTGGTAAAGAGAACGTTTCACATAATTACAATATTATTTAAACATGTTTGTGACGTCATCTATGTTATACTCGTTGACTCGGGAACTATGCAGTATTACTCGTTATTGTACATTCAGTAATCATCAAAACCATCCGAAATTAATTTTTGTACATGTACATGCAGATAAATAAAATGATGCAAACAACAATGTGCAACAATTGAAGATTTGTGGTGAAATGCTGTCTTTT